>NW_008591377.1:7480-10791 GCF_000691845.1 Merops nubicus
GGGCCTACAGGAAAGCAGGGGAGGGACTGTTCACAAGGGTTTGGAGTGACAGGACAAGGGGTAATGGCTTTAAGCCAGAAAAGGGCAGATTTAGGTTAGACGTGAGGAAAAAGTTCTTCAGTATGAGGGTGATAGATCCCTGGAATAGGTTGCCTAGAGTGGTGGTGGAGATCCCCCATCCTTGGGGACGTTCAAGGTCAGGCTGGATGAGGCTCTGAGCATCTTTACCTAGTTGGAGATGTCCCTGCTTGTGGTGGGAGGATTGGACTAGATGACCTTTGGAGGTCCCTTCCAACCCAGGCGTTCTATGGTTCTATGATTAGTGTTCCTGTAATCCATTATCTATTATCCTGTGCATGTGTTCCATTGCTCTTCATTTTGAGGTGCATGACAACTACATCATAATCTGCAAGAGGTTTTGAGTGATGTATTTCATGTAATACTTTTAAATAAAAAGTTTATAAAATTTTGGAAGAGATTTTTTCATCTCCTGATTCAGAGCTGGAAATATTGGCGTGCCAGAACATCTGACTCCTTGGATTTGCCAATGACTAGATATAACAATTAATTCTCTTTAAAGAAGGAATTAATCTTGTTTATACAATATAGCTTATACTTTTAGGGGAAATAAAAATTCCAGAAGCCCAGACCAGAACATTTGCATTGAGTTTAATTGCTGAGTTAATTAATTTCAGTACTGTTCAGTTCCCACTAAATATCCAAATTAAAAGAGTTAGGATCCAGGGATCTTGAGAATAGTGACTTTGTGGCAGCTATAAGATGATTTTCTAGTTGCTAGGGAGTTTAGAAGCTCTCTGTCTATGGCAGCATTGCCAAGGCATGTGGTGAACAGGAGATTGGTGTGTCCTAATTTCATGGCAAGCTGCCGTGCTGTCTGACAATGAGCTGTGAAAAAAGCACATGGTGACATGTAAGCTGTTAAGAAAGTAGGCAGGTCTTCCCAAAACACCAAATGATTTCCTCAGAGAAAAATTTTTTAAGTCGTGTTGCCACATTTAACAACTATTGAGAAAAAAGCAACAACATTTCTGCCTCAAGTGTATGACTAGGAGGGAATTTGAGGATCATGTAAGCATTTATTGTGCATTCCTTTGGCCATATAGTAACCTGTATGGATGATAAATTCTATTCATGGGGGGTATGGCTTGGTAATGTCATTAATACAAAGAAAGATACCTTTTATGGTTTAGTTTTTTTTAATATTCCTGCCACTTAGTACCTATAAAACACAATATTACTTCCCTGTCTCACTGTGAAGCTGGGGAAATAAATACCATTGTACAATGGTATTGAAATTCTGTGGAGATAAAAGCTACATCAAAAATCCAGACTTTAATGGAGCCAGAGGCTATACTTTGGGATAGCCAGAGGGTTTCTGTGTGTTTTGTTTGTGTTCTTAGTATGCTGGTTCTAAGCATATATTTTAGCTAGACTTTTTAATGTTTTTTTTTTTTTCAAGAATACGTAAACTCATGGAGTGGACACTGAGGCATCTTCAATGTGAAGAGCTGAATCAGGTGAATAAAGAAATTATCCATTCTTCTGTTTTGTTCCTTGCCAATCTGCTGTTTCACAACTCAGACCAGAAGACAAAGGACTTCTGAACCCTACAGAACTGTATATTGATTTAATTACAGCCCAATGAGTGGATATGCACCTCTAATGAAGATACACAACTGTAAGGTGGAATATCACAGTAAGTAGGCTGTGATCACACCTGCTTAATATTTTCCTTACCTCTTTGTCATAAGCAGATAATAGAGACATCCTTTTATTTGTAAAGTTTAGTGGCTGCAGTATTCTTCCTCTATAGAGAGAGAAAGAATGAACAGTAATTTAATTCCACAGATTCTCATACTGCTGAGTCACATACCAGGAGCAGTGACTCTTTTAAAAATGTTCTTTGAGGTTTGTTTTGTTTTGTTTTGTTTTTAAATATGATGGATTCATGGCCCTAAATATGTCAGCACAAAATGTCTTAGCATTCTTGTTTATTCAAAAATGAGATCACCTTAATGCTACAGATGGGTAATACCTGTGCCTTTTTAGTCAAGATAAAGCTTTTAGATAGAAACCTATGCCTTTTGAGATTGTAGAATATATACAGTATCTAAAATGTTTAATCTCTCCTTCCCTTCCCTTCCCTTCCTTCTCAAAGTAGTCACTCATTGGATAGCTAAGTTACATTAAGAAAGCAATGGAAGATTATTATTGTTTCTATTGTTTCAGAAAATTGCCTTGTTATAGCACTTCAGATATTTGTAAAACTACCATATTAAAAAAAAAGAAAAAAAGAAATATGCCTTGTATAGCTCACTGTAGATAGGAAAATAAACACCCAGAATAAAGGCACGAGCTTACTAGAGAAATATAAATGATACAGATAATATTCTGCAGAGATCAACAAAATCCCAAATCTGATAAATTTTGTATTAGAAGGAAGATTAAGGCAACAAAGGGCAAGAGTAGTGTGAAAAATCATTTCTTACATTTAAACTGGTTGAAGAGTTTCATAAACACTTTTTCATGACTGACTTTCAAGTGGCACAAGAGGGACTGGGCTCTGGACAAGGTTTGGGTAGAGAGCATATACAGAAAGTTCTTTGCTTTTTAATGATCTTAGTATTCTCCATCTATTTTATGCCTCAGAAGATAAGAGGTAATTTTTCTTGTATGTTTTTCTCTAACGTTGCCAAAGGTCACCTGTAGCACTGCTCCTGGAAATAGCCCCTCAACGGAATCATTTCCCACAAGCACAGATCTTGTTTTATCAGAGTTGTAGTAGAGTCATGTTTTCCAGGAGAAGATGTTTTTAATTATATATCATATCTACATTATTTAGGTTTAGAAAGGTACCCTGAGACCGAAGTTTCCTTTCTTTAAAATGGGGGACTTTTTCTTCCCTTTTTGAATTTTCCACCCAGAAAAGGCCTGAAAATTAATATCTTCACAACTTTTGACACGTTTTTCCCATTTTTAACTTCTGCTGTGAATGAGGGTGCAATATCAAAAACCTGTTCCTCAGATAAATTGCTCAAATTAACAAAATGTTATGACTTTGTTTCTGCATAAATATGCATTACTTTGGTCATCTAGTGTACCAATACCCTTTTGCTGCTCTGAATTAGCATAATTTCTCTATGTTTCTTTAAGAACAAATAAAAAAAAAAAAAAAAAAAAAGGAACATGCATTACTTTGGTTATCTAGTGTACCAATACTCTTTTGCTGCTCTGAATTAGCATCATTTCTCTATGTTTCTTTAAGAGCAAATAAAAAAAAAAAAAAAAAA
>NW_008591377.1:11304-16443 GCF_000691845.1 Merops nubicus
TCTCTATTTTTGTATAAGAAAAAAAAAAAAAAAAAAAAAAAAAAAGAGGAAAAATGTATAGTTCTGATTATAACAGAAATTCCAAACTGTCCTTCTCTGCTTAACTCTGATTAGAGGGCACGCTGGTGGACATCATGTGTCTCTCCTGGACAAAGGCTGGCACGGGGAAAAGGGATGAGTAATAGAACTTAGGTGTTTGGGGGTTTTGGGAAGGAAGAGTCACTCATATAGTGCTGGTAGAACTTATGTATCTCTCGTGGACAAAGGCTGGCGTGGGGAAAAGGGATGAGTGATAGAACTTAGGTGTTTGGGGTTTTTGGGAAGGAAGAGTCACTCATATAGCTGAAAATAAAGCCTAACATGTAAAGTTTCAAAATTATCTTGGGGTATAAAAGCCCATAGAATATGATGTGAGCATTACCTCATTCAGATTTTCCTTCCAGAGAAGTACTGATTTTAGATGAACCTAAATACAAGAAAAACACTGAAGACGATAAACAATGAAATCAAGGTTAATTAAAACATTTAAGTCTTCTATTACAGAAGTGATAATACAATAGAATAAAGAGCAAAATAGCTCTTATTGAATAGCTCCTTATTAGGTATGCTCAACCTTTTCTATCTGTTCCTAAAGATTTTTTTAATACCCCCTTTGTCTTGGTATTCTTATACTATTTGTGCCTTAGAAAGACAGAGAAAGAAAGGAAAGGAAAAAGGGGGGGAAAAAAAGGAGAGGAAGAAAAAATATCTTGTTACAGCTATGCGAAATACCAATTTCTTCTTTAGGTAACCTGTTTCCACTCTGATATATTTGGTTTTTCACTTCCCTTCCAATACACATAGATATCTGTTGTTTACAAGAATTTGGTACAGCTGTGGGTAGAAAAGCAAGTCAGTTGGTCTTGATGATATTGATAATGTAGACTTCTGCTTCAAAGGCTGAAATGGGGAGAAGGAGAAGCAAACATTGTACTGTGACTGGAAAGTAAAGCTCCTAGAATGGCTAATAGAGTCTGTGCTGTCAGTTGCAACTGTGACTTACCAGGAAAAGAACAGTAACTGAGAAAGGCACGTTTCTTTTATCCTCCACTTTTTTATTCTCCTTCCCCCTTTGTGCTTAGTCTATCTTATAAGAAGACTGGACTAGACTGTAGCAACAGGAGTAAAAGTGTCGCCTGCAATATATTCCTTTCTTTTCCCACCAAGGGCACTTCAAATTCTTAGAGAGAATAGCTGAAAGGAAGGAGGTACAGGAAAGTGTATTAAAATGGAGATATACTTGAGGTTGTTTTGAGGAGGTTCACCAGGTGGCACTCTCTCATATAGCCAAATACATTTTTTTTTTTGTAATGAAGAATGTGCTCCCTGTTTTGAGGGCTGCCTTAGTGGCTTCAAGATTCATTTTTTATTTTGAGGCAGGATTCAATGTGCCCTTTGCCCATGCCAGGCAGGCTGAAATGAACTCTCAAAGGAGTGGATGCCACCCAGTGTTCAGCTTCCTCCAAGAAGGGCCTTGGTGGCTGGTTGTTCAAGGGCCACTGCTCAAGGACTTGTGCAAGTAAGCAAAGGATAATAGCACCATTAATGCTGTGGCTCTCTGGAAAATATATCTTGCCCAAAAGTACTTCATTTGATGATCATGGCTTTAAATGACAGGCATAACTGCATTAACACAGTAGATTTTGCCAGGATGCTTATTCCACATAACATCTTGATGATCAACAGCACTATCTCTAGTCAGAACGACCCATATTAAGCAGGCTGAGATCAATTAGGCAAGAGTGTGTAATAGGGAGGATCACTGCATTGCAGCCTGAAACAGGCCTCCAGAGGTGTGCCAAGGACAGTCTCTTCCAAGTTTAGATGAGGACACTGAGACACTGCTTCGTGTCTGGTGGGGTACAAGAGAGGTCTGATGATGATGGGTTAGCCATGAACAAGGGCTCCCAACCCCATAGAGAGGAAGGAGGTGTCACAGGGCTTGTTCTGCCAACACATCCATACTCAGGTGCCTGCAAGAGAGACCACATGAAGAAGGGGGACTGTGGGGTGCCAGCTAGGAAAGGGAAAAACCCAGCTTCTCCTAGCAATGCATTGCCCCAAAGTTTCCACTTTGCTGTGCCTTTGTGGACAGACTTAAGAGACAGAGAGACTGTGCTGCTTGAGGTGCTGTCCCTGGAAGATCCATACAGCCTTTTAAAGCCCCTTTGCCATGCACAGCACAGCTCTAAGTGTGGCTCGCTGTCACATACTTCTGGGGATCTTTCAGTACATCCAGTTGACCATGCTGTCCCAGGGTGGTGGCTGGAGCCAGCAGTAACCCTGCCCTGAGGGACAGCAGGCTGAGAACACACCAGCCCTGCAGCTGATGAGACCCTGAGGGCATGGTGAGTGCCAGCATAATGTCTTTTGTAGTGGGATCTCCTTGCAAAAGTTTTGATGTGCCTTCAAGGGGTCCCATTCCTTTGCATGCTCCAGGGGAAGTCCAAATGGCTGGTTTACCCTGGCACCTTGCCTGTCTGCGTGGACACTCTCATTTAAATCCTTTGCCCATCACCTACACTTCAAAAATTGCATAGGCTTCAAAAAATAGCTCAGGGATTCAGCTAAAGAGCTCAGCTGGATCACAAACTGAAGTGAACTTGGGCCCTTTCATGTATGGAAGAAGAAAAATCAGGGGAAAAAATATTTCATTTCTTATTTGTTGTTTAGCTGATGCACAAATAGCTACAGCTTGAGAAGTATTACATTTAGCTGTCTTCACTGCAATTAGCTCTTATTCTTTATTTGCTAAATAGCTGGAATAGCTTTTTGGCAGAAGGTGCTGGGAACATTTTTCAGCTGTTTCTTTTTCTGTGCCATATTCTTAGTCAATTAATTTTCATCTTTCTGTATGTTACAGCTAATATTACAATATTACCAGAATAACAGTGCTTTCTCTGATATCTTTGGTATTATAAAATTAAAAATAATTAGAACTGAAAAGGGCATTTTCCATTAAACTCTTCATTATCTTTTGTAGAAACAAGTGATTTAGATTTGAAACTCATTGCTGTTATTTCATGAATGAATACTTCGTATTTTCAGCAGGCAAGTAGTTTTTCTTCTCTTTTCCTATTGATTCATATAAATCTGTCTTTGAATTTTAAAGTGGGTCATTAATTTTTTTTTCTTATCTAAAATATTATTTTGACTTAGAATTTTCAACGTCAGCATTTTAGGGAAGATTTCCAAGATGTTTATGAAGTTATCTTTTAAAATGGTGTTACAGATACAAGCCTTTCTGATCGTAGCTTTACATGGTGAGTTTCCAAAAAAAATCAGCCCTCTGGCTGCTCTTCTGGTGAATAGAGTGTGAGAAAACACCTAATTTTCTAACTGCCAAGTTTAAAAATTGCTTTTATGTAAACAGGCTTCCTAATTTTTCTTTAGACAGACACATTAATACAGACTCTTGACACTCTTTTCAACTGAAATTTTACCTACACTCAGGATCATTTCACCAGAAAATACCAGAAAAAAAGAAATCTTAATAATTTGTTGATGGTTTATTTTACTTATGTTTTGAATATTTTTGAATTTTGATGATACAGAAATAATGTAGGTAATAGTATAATTTTCCTTTTCCAAGCTAAATTAACTTGTGAACTGAATTAAGTATAATCTGAAAGAGCTTCCAGATTGATATATCTTGCTGGGGTGGCAATGGAGAAATAAAAAACATTTGACTCCTGAGACTTTTCTTTACTTGTTTTAAATGATAAGGTGTGATGAATACATACATTTATTGCCAAACTTGTTGCTCTTTAGTTTGATCAAAATTACTTTGATGTTTTAATGCTCTTAATTTTCCTCGAAGTACGTTTAAGGAACCTATTTTCTCTCAAGTATAAGTACACTGAGGTCATTAGTGTTCCTTCTCTTCTAATTGATACCCGAGCTTGAAGTTTTTTCTTATTTTAGGGAATTTTTAGGAGAAACAATTTTAAATTTTATTCTAGTGTTTTCTTTTCTGAGTTTGTTCATTCTGAAATTGTGAATGATATATTGTCCAAATTTTCTGTAAGAGGTAAAATATCACAGTTTTCTTTCAAGTTTTCTGCTAAATTTTTGAAACACAAATGAACTGTATTAAGTGTGTTTTTTGACTAGGTACCCAAGCACCTGTTGATATAAAGTATTAAAATTCTTCCCATATTCTTATGACAAGGTGTATGACCTTTCTTTTTTCTTGCATTATTATTCATCCTTCTTTGATATCATTGGCATGTTATTTTCAGTGCTTTGACATTCCTGGCATTCTGCCATGTTCTTCACGCTTTTGACCCAGAAATGTTAGAAAAAGAGGCACATTTTCAAGGAAGTTTGTTCTGCCAGGAATGGTAAACACATTGTTTTAAAGAAAACACTTTTCTTCTTCTCTTTAGGCTCTTGGTTTGCTTTGTTATTATTTTCCCTATGAAAAATTAATCTTAATGCATATAGACAGGTGGTGGATAATAGTTTTGAAAGCAGCTATGGACTGACAAGCTGTAAGGTAATCTTGCATCAAAAGTCATGTAACTAAACCCCAATTTAAATCAGATTGTGTGTTGCTTTGTAGTACCCCTAAATTCATTGTGATTGGTGAGATATAAGATAATTTCAGGTACAGTTTTTAATATGAAAGTCTCTAATTTTATGACACAATAGATATGTGACACAAAATCTGAACAATATTTCTATAGTCTATGTTCTTATGCAACAAAGAAAAACTGTTTCAAACATTTTAGATAATCCCAAGGTAAATTATTTTAGGAAAGGATAAACGTCAAATACATTTTACATGAAACAATTAGGTCTGCACCTATGTCCAGGCTATGCATAAGAATTCCTGTCAGTAATAACTTCTGACAGATGTGATAACTCATGGACTATAAAACTCCTGCTTAGGAGAAGTAGATGATGTACACAACTGTTTAAAGTTCCAAAGGCCAGAGAATTTGCCCAACCAGTGGGTGATTTACCTTAAACTGCCTCTAGATAAAAATCTGAGGTAAATCTGAGAGAAGAATCTTCACTTAAAGATATCTTTTTTTTTTTTTTTGGCTTCTCTGCTGTATGCACTCTGGTACCTTTTCCATACATTTTTTGTATCAG
>NW_008591377.1:16474-39827 GCF_000691845.1 Merops nubicus
TGTATTATTTGCTATATACAACGAGCCAGCTTGGATAAAAAGACCATCCACTGGTTCTAACCTCTAACTTGCTAGTTTACAAATTGCCTAGCAAGGTATGTTCAATGAATTTAAATACTGACTGACTGAGATACCTTGTCTTCCATTTTATGAATGAGTCACTTTGCTTCTGAAATACTAAACAAGGCAAAATGACAGAATCTCTCTTTGTGCCTATGTTAAAAGACAAAAGGTAATGAGAAGGCATTTTTTTGACCAACCTACACCTAGTCAGCTGTTTTGGGCATGCTCTAACCTCAGGGGCACAGATAATTGTCCATATAAAGCTGTGTACAAGGCACCTCAAGCAGAGATGTGGTGGACTTCTGTGCACTGGTGATCTACAGGTGCACAAGGAATAACAGACTTATAAAGGCTGCCCTACTGGTTCATATCTCCTCTATAGTTTCTATGTAGTTTACCCTGAATGTGTGTGAATATTCCTCTTTTAATCAGTTAATTTTGGCTCTATTTCAGTGCAGCACATCTCAATGCAATACAGTATTTCACCAGATTTCCTTGATGCTTCAGTGGCTAAATGAATTGTCAGAGCAATGTGCACTGTACAGAAACTTCCAGTACCACATATACAAGTTTAATATTGCCCAATAAGAGAGCTTTTTAATGAGCATTCACTGGACAACTAGTATTGCTTGAAAGCAAGTCTGACTTGTGACTCTAACTGCCCTAAGAGGGAGGGTGAAGCATAAATATATATCACTTTTTGTAATCAAATAATTAATTCACCAAAATTAATGAATGTAAATTAGTCAGCTAATATAGACAAGTAGGACAGAGTTCATAATCTGTCATATACTGTAGGATACCCTTGTTCCATCTTGCATCTGTTGCTGCTTTGTTAGCCTTTGGACAGTTATGGTACTGTTATCCAATTTCTCTTTACTTTTGGAGAACACCATTTTTGCAAGCTCAATAAATCTCAGATGGTTTTCAAACTGAATTGTTTTTTTTGTAAGATTAACCAAAAAAAAAAAAAAATCACATCCATTTTTCATTCAACACGAGCAGTATCAGGAAGATAAACCTAGAAGATTTATACAGGTCTTTTATTAAACTGTTTTCCAATCCTCCCTTTGATTGATGGTTTAAAAAATATTTGTCTCAAGTTCCGTGCATTTGCAGATAAGATAACATGCATTCCTATATTGAGCAGTCATACAGGAGGATTGTGACATACAGTGTTACCAAGTGTTCTGACAGTAATTTATTATCCCAAGTTATTTGCCTGTGATTATTTTACTGTGACTATATCACCTAAGACACTTTAGTAATAAGGCATCTACTGTAAGCAGTGTCCTTAAAGTACTCTTAAACACTTATTTTCATGCCCAGATTAAAAGGACAACTAAAGACTATACTATAATCTTGTCAAAAATATGTAATCCCTGACCAGTTGAAGTTCTTTATCAGTACATTTCTAATGTTCTGCAGTAAACTGACTGGAAAATATCTTTGGATCTGACACAGATTTTGGAAGTTGAGAATTTTTTTTCATATTCTATCAGTTAATTGAAACAAGATTGTGACTGCACTACAGGCTTTGACTTAGAGATTTCAGAAATTAAAACAATAAAGTTGTGATCAGTGTTACCCGGTAAATGACCTGGAGTTTGTTGCTTTCTCTCCACCTTTATTAACTGTTTCAAGTGGAATATCTTGTCTTGATTTAATTTCTAACATTTCTGCAAGCTTTTTTTCCCCCTTTTCTCTAGATGATATGCTAGTTCAGATGCTTGCCTTAACTTACACACTAGGAAAACTTTCTATAAGTTTATTATTAACATAAGATGGTTAATAATAGGAGACAATAAAACTAACTGTTTGGTCTGGTTAATGACTGATTAATACAGTCACCTGAAGATCTTTTTATTCCTGCAGCTTTTTCAGATATATGTGATATTGCATAACTGCATAGTAAAGCTATTTTCAGTTTAAATTTTGAGATTACTTAAATGACTTTGCATCCATATTATTTCTTTAAGTAATAGACGATGATTTTTTTTTTTTTTAAAAAATACTTTCTTTATGAATAAATCTGTGGTGATAATAATAACAGGAATTTAATAAACTGAAGGGAGAGAGATTACTCTCCAGTACATAGATTAGCTTGGGTGGACAAACACATTGGATTTTTTTTCATAAGGCTCAGCTATGATTTCCATTAATCCTTCTGCAGCTCCTATGTTCACAACATGTCATTAGCAATGACATTATTGACAACATTGTTTCTTTTTATATGAGGGCGTGGGATTAGCTCATTGACATTTTTCTGTTTTATAGCAATGTCAAATGTTGTCTTGAAAGGAGCTGCTCTTGAAGTCAACACTGTGCAGCTTTAGAATTTGCTACTGTTAATCCATTACACTTCCTTTTTTCCAGTCAGTTTGATCTCTCTGGGAAAGTATGTCATGCATCTTTATAAACAACATGTTCTGCTCTGTGGAGATGTGTGTTATGAAGAAGAAAAAAAACCCCACAACACTGAAACAAAACAAAGCAAAAGCCCAACATGGATTCCCTATGTAAAAATACTTTCCAGTTAGTGAACTTTCTCCATAGTTACACAAATTAAATTTGGCAAGATTCTGGGGACAGCAACAATGCATTCATGTTGACAGTCATGTCAAGATAAGAACTGTAGGTAATTATCCTGTAGTTTTTACTATATGGTGCCATGTTTCGATCTGAGACGCAAAGTCACTCACAGTGAAATCCACCTGCTTATAAATATTGATGTTCCCAACATGACTTGTCAGATGGGTGATGAGTACAAGCTCTTTCTTATAATCCAGCGAATTATTGAACAACATAAGTTCACTGTTGTTTATCTTGCCAGCTTTGTTGTGATCAATTGCTGTATACCAGATGTCAGCTGCCAAAGCAACACATTGAAGTCATCTGTGATGAACAGTTTGCCTGCCACAGGATCTGTGCCAGCCTTGCAGTGAAGGCTGTTGAACTCTTTTTTTCCCCCCTTACTGTATTTTTTTTTTTTCAAATTCCAGTGACAATAATGTTGAACTTGTCATATAATAGTAGCAGCATTAGCTGGAGATTCTTGCCTGGGTTTGTGGTTTGTTTTATGTTTTTACAAGACTACATTACTTTGTAATCAAAAATTCAGCAAGGTTTTTGGCATTGCCCAGGCACGGTCTCTGTGTATAGATTGCAGATCATTAATCCAGCTGTGTCTTCCTATAACCCATTTCAGTATTATTTTGCTTTTGCAATCTTCACAATACCCTTTACTCCACTGGCAAGGCAGGCATCTGTTTTTCTGGTTTGTTTTGTTTCATCCTTCACTCACAGTCCTATGGGCATGTTGCTACCAGTCATTTGTTGTATTCTGAGCTGTCACCAACCCACTTCAGTTCTCAGTAGGATTGTGTGCATCAGCTCTGAATGAGGCCTTTCCAGCTGATGAGGAGAGCACCACGTGGAGCATCAGCACAACTTCCTTTGAGCTGCTAAAGGTTTTACTTGGCTCTATCACTGGTGCTTACTTGGATAAGCAGCAAAAGGTATACAGCTTCCTCCTCCTCCCCTGTCTGGAAACAGAAGCAAAAGCTTAACCAAAACTGAGAGGTGTGTATGGTTTTGTTTAGTCCTGCTGGAACTGGGGTGCTTTTAGAGAGATATTGTAAGGCATGTTTGAACATTCTTTTCCAAACCAGGTCTCTTTCCTGAAGAAGTGACTTAGGGCTCCATGAGGAATAAATGTGAGGATAACATGACTACAGGGAAGTTAAAGCACCACTTTTGCCAATTAGCACATCCAAATGTCAAAATTAGACTGTTTTTTTGTTCATTTTTGTGAGGGTTGTGTTGTGGTTTATATTTAATCAAAACATACACGCATTATCTGTGCATCTAATTTTCATATTGCAAGCATGTTCCTCATTCAGTGTGAAATACTGTGTAGATTCTTGTTTGACAAGGATACAGGAATTGAACATTATTGTGTGGAGAATGAAGACTCACTGAAATTTTAACTAAAAGACCAGGGAGTTCTGACATGTCTTTTGGTAAGTCTCTCAAGTTTAATATTTCTTCACAACTCCTGAAACAGAATCATTCCATTTAAAATTGATTGTGGTTTTGTTATTATAACCAAAGATACATTCTCTGGAAGGAGACCTACAGCTTTGACAGGTGTGTGTTAGCATGTTAAACTTGCATAAATATATATGTATTTATTAAGTAAAATGTTTCTGCGTCCACAGCTAAAAGAGATCAATAAGAGACATTTTAATAACATTGCAAGATCTACATACAACTGAACCAGTTGCTGTTCAGTGTGAAGGGAGAATAAATTAATATAATAAATATATCAAAATTGAAAAAAGAAATATAATACTATAATTTTAAATGTTACTGACATCCTAGCCTGCTAAGAGAAAATAAGATTCCGTGGCATAAAACCAATATCTGCTGGCAAAATTAAATATTTGTACTTACAGATATGGGGAAATGAATGTAGAGCTACAGATAATAGGCTGGTAAAAATATATATATGCACATAGAAGAGGATTGGTATCTCTATATTTCACAAGATACATGGGAACTCTGGTCCCAAAAGAAACAGTCTATTTAAACTGTCAGACTTAAATGATAGAGATAACATTTTTTAAAGCAATATGAGAGCTGGAAGAGATAGTATAAAATCCCAGTGAATCTTCTGTAGTAGAGATCTGAGTCCCTCTGATCAAACAAGAGGAAAGTCTTAATGCCAGTGACAACTTTCTTCCAAAGAAATAATATACACAACTGTGCTTTTTTTTTTTTTCTTTTGCAGTAGAATGATGTGCTGTAAGGCATTAATGATCTAATAAATAAGGAATAATATCTTCTTTCTAACTTGAAGTTTCAGCTGCTGGAAGGTAAACAAAGTATACCCTGAAACATGTTAACAACATCTAAAACTTGTTTGGAAGGGGACATTGCTCTTAGTATAGCCTTATAACATAGAAACTTGTTCAATGATATCTATCAGAGTTGAATTTAAATGGGAGGGGTGAACAGCTGCAATGAAATACTTGAGAAGTGATTTAACCCAGTACACTGTGGTGCTGGCAATATCAGCGGACATAGCAAACATCTTACCTGTGTTCACTTGGAGCTCAAAGCTTACAAATTATTCCAGTACAGCTGTTTTGTATCTGATTCACCTAAAAGGAGGAAGTGAGGAGTTGTTACCTGTTTCTTGTATAAACTTGTGACTGTAGAGTCATGGAATATCCTGAGTTGGAATAGATCCATGAGGATCATTGTGTCCAGCTCCTGATTCCAGTGTTGACCAAACATTCCAGGACTGGGGCTGTGACCACTGCTCTGGGGAGTTTGGTCCAGAATTCTACCATACTCCAGATGAAGAACTCTTTCCTAGAATCCAATCTGATGAAATGACTTAAAGCAGGTAATAGCCTCAAGGACCCAGTTATGGAATATACATCTATTTAAACGACTATTAGACATCTGGAAGAGCAAATGCAAGTGTTGCATAGATTATTCAGAAAATAAATGGACAAAGGGGGAATGCACTGCTAAGACAGCCTATAGTCATTCCCCAAACTTGGCCCTTGGCCTGGGTTCAGTTGACAGACTTCAACAGGACATGGTGTCACTGGTAAGAACGCTGAAGAAAGGAAGAAAGCACAAAGGTAAATCAGCTCAGCTGCTCCTGTAGAAGGCAGTCTGCTCATTATCACTTTAGCCAGCTACAGGATATGAGAAATCATAAACACAGGCCAGAAAAATATGGGGGAATAGGAAGGTTGAAGATAAGGCAAGATGTTAGCTTTTAAAATGGAAATAAAGAGAGAGGAGGGAAACCCACTAATTATTTTCAATGGCCTGCTTGGTAGATAAAGGGAAATGTTCCAAAGAACCTCTTGTCAGTATTGAAGAAAGCCCTGAATATAAAATGCAGAAATCAAAGCCCTTTTAACCCCAGTCTAGATAGTCTATTTTAGATAGGAATATTTCATTCCCATTTCACAGTCTAATACTCTGTATTAGTTATAAAGCTGTTAGTCTTACATTTTGTTTGTTTGTTAGATAGTCTTACATATTTCGTTTCCATTTCACAGTCTAATACTCTGTATTAGTTATAAAGCTGTTAGTCTTACATTTTGTTTGTTTGTTTGTTTGTTTGTTTGTTTTAAATCAAATAGTATCCTGGAAAAAATTCAGTGCCTATCATTGGATGGAAATAATGTAATATCTCAGTATATTCTGTCTATCTTTGGTCCTATCTCTAAATTACACATCATAAATCACTTTATATTTTTTATCAGGTATATTAATATAATTTTTAAAGTTATTACTTTACATCAAATCACAAAAAAAAATACTAGATGGCTACTGTCTAACTTGTTACATTAAGTAAAATTCAGTTTTGACCCCAGACTTTCCCACTGCCCATGCTTTTCATCTCTTTGCAGTAGTAGCTCAGGTGCTCTTGTCTATCATATGCATATATCTAGATAATAGGCTAAATTATTTTGCACATGATAGATTACTTACACAGTAGAATGTTGAGCTCCGTGATCAGTTCATTTTCATTACTTTTTCTGACACGTTCTGGAAAATGTGGAAGAGAAAGTTTCCATTTACCAAAGCAAGTTCAGTAAGACAAAGTGATTTAATCTTTCTTATTGATTTATTTTGTGGAGTTTCAAATTAATATTTTCTAGAGTTGAACTTGCAAAGAGAGAGGCTGAGAAAGTTCTCTTCAATCCTAGCAACTAAATGCATAATACAGATACCCTGCCTAGACATTTTAACTGTAAAAAAAGAGCAGATTCCTAAATTCCAGTTCACCAGTGTATTGACTCTTATTTTACTCCTAGTGTCTCCAGAATATTAACAATATTTGCCTCACCAATACAGATATAGTTTGCTAAAGTATCAGAAATCCATTATAGCATCTTTTCTGCTACGATAAGGTGAAAGACTTGTAATAAAAATCTGAGAAGTAACTTTTCCCACTCTATGGAATAAAAGTTTGTACAAAACCACTCTCTCAATACTTTTTCAGTAAAGTTTCTTAATAGTAGCAATTCATTTTAATTTTCTTAACTTTAATCCCTAACCATTGCATTCTGAACATATGCATTTTAGAATTATTAAATGAATATATCCTAAAACTAATTTTGAATAAGCCTTGATAGGACTTAATTCAATAACAGGTAGAATCCCTTTAAAAATCCAGATGCAATTAATCATTGCTGTGATAGAGTAGTCAATGCTTTATGATTTTAAGACATTTTACAGTAAGGTAAGATGATCTCTACATTTTATGGAGATTTATCATCCTCATTTACAAAGAGTATATGCAGTATTTTTTCACCTGATTCAACTAAACCAGCTGAGTGATCCTGAAATTTAGGTTAATTAAGTTACAAATGATTTTCTCCTGACATATGGTTTCTGTGGAATTGTGAAACTAGGTGTAGTGTCAGCAATTTTTTGTGATTAAAAGGAGTTTCTCTAAATGAAGACAAACTAGTCCTTGAACAAACAAATTACAACCATTGTTGTGTTTAGTTCCTTTCTAATTGAAGGTATCTGAAGTTTGGGTTCTGTTGTTTCAGTTTTTGATGTTTTGTTTTGGGTTTTTCTTTTTATTCTTTACTTTTAGCCAGGTTAGAAAAATTCCTAGTTACTTTTTATAAAAAGCCACAGAGACTGAAAAAAAAAAAAAGGAACCAACAGATTAACAACCAGAGTATCTGCCTGGTTATTACAAAGATGCATAGAAGTATTCTCTTCACCTATAATATCAGTTTGTACTGACAGATGCTGGCCTGATTTTTATGACATTTCATATTCCCTGTAATTCTGCAGCTGGTTTATAAGTTTACTTTTGCTCTGTGTGCCAATTCCATTGTCTAAGAAAAAGTCTTCTCAATTATTATTCAAAAGATTGTAAAGAACTTAGTATTTTAACATGTTAATATGAGAGCTTGTAAGTATGTACACAATTTTAATCACATAAATAATAGAAATTATTTATTATTATACAAATTATTTTCTGGTGCTGTCTACTCTTTCTTCTAATCCTAGCTAGCATTTAAGGTAATCAATCACCACCTCCTGTGTTAAAGGAAGTCATGTTATCATTACACTGGTCTTATTCTTCTACTTTTGGAAGACTAAGTGTATCTTGCTGTACTTAAGAGTGTTTCCACTATGTCTATAAGAAGGATATAATAATATATAATGGGTTATCCCTGGCTAGCAGCCAAACAAGCACTTACCTGCTTGCTCACTCTCCCTCTTAAGTGAGATAAGGAGTGGAGAAAATAGGAAGAAAAAAGGTGAGAAAACTTGTGGGTTGACATAAAGACAGGGAGGTTACTTACTAATAAGCATCACAGGTAAAACAATTTATCTGGGGAAATTAAGGTAAAGTATTGACAATTAAAATATTCAATTACTGAGTAGTGAGAAACAAAAGCTAAAGAAATATTTGCATACTCCTTCCCCTTTCCCAGGCTCAGCTTCACTCCCATGTCCATCTCCACTCCAAGTACCTCTGCTCCCCCCACTTATTACTGCAGATTATGCTTTGTCCCTTCAGTAGAGCAACAGGCACGTGTCAAGGGGATCCAATCAGGACCAGTGCTCTCTCTCTTCTGCTCCTTCCTTCTCTGCCTTTACTTCTGCTCAGGTCCTCAACAGGCTGCAGTCCCTTCAGGGAATACCTGCTCCAGTGTGGGTTCTCCAGTTCCTTTGGGAAGTAGGTGCTCTGGTGTGTGTTTATCCATGCACTTCAGGGGTGCACCTGCTCCAACATGGGCCTTCCATCCGCTGAAGTCCCTCTGTGGCATGGGAGTGGGGGGTGGTCTGTTTTGCTGTGGAGCACTTCCTCCTTCCATGGCCTTGATATTCCCTTTTCCTCTCTTTGTCCACTATTTTCTGCCCTTTCTTGAATATGTGTTCACAAAGGCACCACCAGGGTAGCCACTGGTTTCTCCTCACAGAGGTCACCACTGCAGCCTCCCTTCTACAAACAGCTTGCCACCTACACCCTGTGCAAACACCTTTCAAAAATTTGCTTAGAGAGAAGGTATGCATATACAAAATATGTTCTAAAACACTTCCCCAAGGCTCTTCAGGAAACTGAGTAAGTTTCTCCTGCTTTCCACATGAGTACTATAACCAGTAGCCTGAGGGGGAGTGAATGTCCTGCTTTTAGATGTACTTTTACAGCGTTGCACTTCCAATATGCAATCATTCTTTCAAAGACTTTTTAGTAGAGAGTTCATTCCTATGAGTCCTGAATACAAGAAGGTAGCAAAGTGCTTAATTTTGGCTGGAGTTTATAACAAATTCCTGTTAGTAATATTTCCAATTAGTTAGTGATGGAAAAGATTTATTAGCTAGAGTTTACACCGTGGTAACTATAGTCATGTTAGTACAACCCTAAAGTGCTTCACTCAGAACTGATTCAAGAGAAAAGTAGAGCAGATAGAAATGTCTTGTCAGACCACAGTCAGTTCCTAGATTGCCCTGGTCACACAGAAACTTCTGTGGTAAAGAAAATCAGATTCTCTGACACTAGCATCTTCCCATTTATTTTTTGGTCTGTAGCTCATTGAAGGAAATGTTGGGGTTGGTCGGTTTATTTTTCATTAATTTAACGGCATTGCTGAAAATTGCATGAATGGTTTTGATTTCTGGTTTATTTCTTTGACTCTTCTAAGTTCAAAAAGGCCTTTTGTATCATTTTAAGAAGTTGTCATCATGATTATACTGTTCTTTTGTTTAACATGGGCAGGCTGAGAATGTTCTACTTCGCCAGACAGCTCATCTATCTAGCACAGTATTCTGTGTTCATGTGTAATGCAACAAAAACTAATTGTTTTTGTATGCCAATGTTGTCCAATAATCTAATTCACATGTCAACATGCTGATAATGTCTACCTCCACAGCGGCACTTGTGTCCACAAAATCTAATGCCTGCTTTGTAAAGAAATATCTTCCCCTATCTCTTTTTGTCTGATCCTATACTACTTTTATCATAGAACCACTAGATCTCATATGCAAACACCAGCTGTGCATAAATTATCTCTTATCTTCATGACTTTGTAAACATGGATCAGCATTTTCTCTCCAAATGTAGGAGCCCCACTCTATCAGTCTTATACAGCAGCTGCTCCATACCTTTGATCTCCTTTCTAAGTCCAGTATCGTCTTCCAGAGATGCAAGAACCAGAACTGCATGCTGTATTCATAATGTGGATTCACCAAGTTTTTAATATGGTAATGGTATGATAATCTTTGTGTTTTTCTCAATACCTGTCATGTTAATGTGCAACATGTCATTGGCTTCTTGGCCAGATGCTGAACACTGCTGGCTCACATTCAGCTGGCTGTTGGCCAACACCACCAGGTATTTTTCTGCTGGGCAGCTTTTTTGATTTACTTCCTCTTCCAGGTCATTGATTAGAAATTGAATAAAACTACTTCTAGGATGAAGCTCTGTTGGATGCCACAGATGACCTTTCTCCATTCTGGAAAGTGACCATTAACTCTGCTCTTTTGAAGTGCTGGGGTCTAAACCCACAGCCCTGAATCAGAATTGGCATATGGATGATGTCCAAAACCAGGCTGTTTGGTTTTCACCCAGGGTCTGGCCAGCCTTGGGTGGGAAGCAGTTAGGAGATCACCACCAGGTGCCCCTTCCTTAGCATTACCATCAGGTGCCCTGCCTCTGAAGTTAACAGCATAAAGGCTGGTTCTGCCTGCAGTGGGTGTGGGGAGTTTATGTATATAATGAATATGTTGTGTAGGAGTTCCAGTTACTGGAAGGGCCTCCCACCTGTTGTGGACAGAGCTTCCAGTGATGGTAGGACACCAGTATGGATGGCAACAGTGGGAGGACTTAATCTGTAATAATAATGCCATTTTGTGGTCATGGCTGTGCAATTGGAATTGGACTGGTCATCTGGTTTCTCAGTTGGTTTTCTCCTCTCTTCACTGCGTCTTGCACTGTGAGTGAATATATCAACCTTTTTATTCTTCTGTTGGTTTTCCACTTTACACCCCTCATGTATAATTTGGAATCAGAGGGAGGGATACGCCCTGTATGCTGCTTATTGGTGAAGGAATCAGAATATCCTTCATATTGGGGTATGTGGTCAGCAAAAGACCTTTGGATCTTATTTTTCAACTGGCTTTCAGTTTCCAAAAGAGCCCTTTTTCCAGTTCCATAACACTTAGTTTCTTTAAAAACCTTTGGTATAGCACCTTGTCTAAGAGTTTTCTTATTATGTTCTTTAGTGTATTAGTGAATTTAGACAAGGTGTAGATTTTTTTTTTTTCTATTGGTTATCTTTAATATGCTTAATAATCAGAATTTAGGAACTGACACTTTCATATCTGATAAGCATAATTTTAAAATATAAGACTGGGCATTTAAGAGCTATTTTATTTGCTTTTAGAGGATAAAATATTTTCTTTTTTGAAGCCCTGTTTTAATTGGAAAACACTGGGTTTTGCATCTATATGTAAAATTAGTGCAGTTGTGGACCAAAATTGTGTTGTTACATGATATATGATTTTATGTAAGATAACTGTTTCTCATAGGACATGCAAAAGGATATCTTGATGTGGTCCAGTGCCGTGTCATCCTAAGCAGAACACATAGAACTGGAATTACTTTTTCAGACTACATAGGTGGATATGATCTTGGTCAGGGTCTCAGGTGACTTCCTATCTTGTTCTATTTTGACTTTTTTCTCCAATTACTGAATTAAACTTATGTGTTAG
The DNA here is from genome assembly GCF_000691845.1 of Merops nubicus. NCBI lineage: Eukaryota > Metazoa > Chordata > Aves > Coraciiformes > Meropidae > Merops > Merops nubicus. The sequence goes on from NW_008591377.1 coordinate 28,313, forward strand.
GTATAGAAACAGAAACATATCAGCGGTCTTCCACAATATACATTTGTTTTCTGGACTAGCTTAGACAGAAGATATAAATATGATTTTCTGGGATTTTTATATGAAGTGAAAACTTCATATTTTGGCAGGGATTTGATAATTCTGTTGTCAGATGCTACTATGATCATATGAAGGTGGAAAAAATATATTTGTATATTTATGTGAATCAGTATAAGGTCCATTGGCATAGTCATTGGAAAGACAGCAATTTTAATGTAAAAATAATTCTGGGTTAATAGAGATGTTGTGATGATGATCTTTTGATTTCTGATGCCATTGTATTTATATTTGATTAAGATGAAATCTCCATTTAGTTATAAGACATGGCAAGGTTCAAATGTTTCAGAGATAGAGAATATTATATGGAAACTTAAAAAAAGGTGAAGATCAGATCTGTTCAGGTAAGATGTCCTGTACATGTATTATGAGAAAAGTTATATTTGCCATGGATTTCAATGATTGTGGGTGAGCATGAGTTATGAAAATTTTATAGGTCTTTAATGTGACCATGGAGACCATTAATTTGCACATCAGATATTAGAATTAAGGAGTTTTATTTTTAAATTAACTTTTTATAACTTGTCTGTGTTCCATGCGGTGTTGAGTCTGTCCAGCTGAATTTTAGATGACTGTATTTGTTGACACAGTTTTTCTACCCTTCATTAAGCAGTAGATAGATGCCATGCTTGTTCACCTATTCATGCCTTGAGTAACACAATGGGACTCTATAATCTCCTGAGGGGGGAGAACTCATTAGGTTGCCAGTGTTGTCCATAGTGCTCAAAATATAAATTGAAAACCTCCTTGAAAGGGTCACTACTATATAATGAACAGCAGTATGGAACAAAATTTCAGTAATTATCCATAAGAGATTGGGATAATAGATTTTTAAGGCCAGTCGGACCTCAACCATGTCACTGACCATAAAATTTTGCTCATTAAAGTTTTCAATAAGGAAATAAGTTTTCAATAAGTAGCTGTGCTTAGTGATCTTTACTCTCATTTACTGAATTACTGTTATTATTCCTAGCTTTGGTAGTGCTTAGCTTTCTGAGGAGGTTTTTGGAATTCATTAATTTTAAAATAACTATAAAAGAAAAAAGATGACCAAGATATAAGGATAGTATAAGTTGAAGTAAGTGTTTGGATACTTTTCTGTAAATGAATTTGCACATGCAGAAGATACTACTATAGTAATTGTGCCTTGCAGATCTACGATATGTTGCTCATTTGTGGGAAGTAAATTAAGATTTGTCAAACATTCCTATCAGCTGGAAAAAAAAAAAATATATGTATATTGAAGGGAAATGTTAAGAGGGAGATTGCTTTCTGAAGGTGTGAAATCAGAGAAACTTTTTTAGACTGAAAATAAGAAATGAACAGGATTGGAAATCAGTGGATGAAAATTAGTGCATTGGAAGTTATCTTCTTGGTGAAAAAAAGAATAGAAAGAATGGTTGTTGCACCCTTCGCCCCTTCTGAGGTCCTGCTATGCTTTCCCTGTGAACTCTTTGGACATTGTTTGAGTTCCTCCTGGAGAAGATGATATCAGTGTGGATTGTCTGGCTTTTCTTTCTTTCCAGAATCTGCATTCTTTGTTCACATCCTTTCAACTTATATTACTTAATAGATGCTCTTCTACCTTTAGGGATGTCTGGCCACTGTCTGTATCTCATGATAGTCTTCCACACACAGTTGAATCCATGTAAATCTTAATTTCCTTGATGGTCCTTTCTTTCTTTGCTCTTTTTCCTTTATATTCCTTTTTATTTCCCATTCTTCACTTGACCATGAAACCAACATGTTTTGTCTTTAAAAAATTAAAATAATCTTTTCAGAAACAGCTTGTTTTTCAGTTTCTCAAGACTGAAATTGATGTTTCAGTAATTTTCAAAACTATCCATTTTTTTTACGCCTTTTGCCATGAATTTGAGAACCTCAAATGTCACCTAAGCCTAAGGCATGGCCATGTTATAAAAAACAGAACTTTCTGTGTATTCATTGTATTAAAAGTGATAGTGTGCTACTTTTAAAATTCATTAGGGAGTTTTCTGCAATATTGTGACTGTACTGACACAGTTGGCTTTGTTTATTCCAGATTTCTGATATTTTTCATTTATGAATAAAATATGTAGAAGGCTGTTAAGCCCCATAGACTTTTTAGCAGAATTAAAATTGGTTTATGCAAGATCAAGTTCTCTATAGATTGATTCAGCTTCATTGATGTACCAGGCACAGTGCCAAGTTCTGCCAGCAGAGAATTTTCTACTCATTTAACGTTCTATCAGCTTGTTGTATTCTGCCCTTTTCCCTATGCCTCTTCTAAACACTCTTTCATTATGTGATCATGGAACATAGCATAGATTAATGCATTAATATCAAGGAATCATCCTTTTCTTTGACTGTAGATGTCCATAGACATGCTTTGTTTCTCTATGTTCATAGTCATTTGAATGATAAAACAACCCTAGAGTGAACATGCCTATTTCACACAGGAATAAAGTTGATTGTTTCTTATCTGCATCAAATTAAATAATACACTAATATTGTACCAGTTCCTGAATATACTTGCCTTTATCTCTTTTTCATGTCTACTTGTCTTGACTTTTGATTTTGACTTGATAGGGCTTTGGAACCTATTATTAACCTTTCCCTGATGGTTATTTATACTGTTCCTTCCAGATGATCTAGTGTGTGAGGAACAGAGAGAGTCAGAGGCTTGAATTCTCATAAAGATTTGTGTTCTTCACATTAGAGTCACTATATGGCTGCTCTCTCTGTGACCTTTCTTCCTTTATTACAGTCTGTTCTACTTCTCAGCAAGATAGAAAGACACCATTGCAATGGGATATGCTGAAACTGGTTTTGCTTTTATAGCCTGTCATCTATATATGTAAAGCTTCTTGAACTTCAGTTTCCAAATTTTCTTATCTCTAACAATCTGCTTTGCTACATCTGTGCCTGCTCAACAGCTATGAATTAAGGCATGCTGCCCTAAAGGGATTTGGTCAAAGCTCTGATGTTGTTTTAATATTCCCCTATATACAATTCTTTCTCATCCTCACCATTACTTCCATCATAATGTGCCCCAAGGCCAATCTGGGTTGCTTTGGAAAGCCTTGAAAGACAACAGTTAAACATTAGCAATTCATGTGGACAAAGCCTTCTAATGTCTATGGTGGAAATTTGAAGCACTTACTGGAAAATAATGGAGACAAAACATGTCCTTAATGATTCAATGCTAAAAGAAAAACCAGTAGGCTTGCACAGAGAAGGTCTTTTGGAAAAAAAATCTAAATCACGTTGTGTGTTTTCTGTGCTGGTGATACTATAACAGCAATTAGAGACTGATAAAAAGAAAGGAGAAAGCAAGACTTGAAGACTTGAAATGAAGTCTTTTAAACATTTAATTCCAAATGAGTGAAAACTAGGAAACTTTAAGAACCATATAAACAAGATGGCATACAAATGAACAAAAATACATTAATTTTAACCATCCTTGAACAGTTCATAATTCACAACGTAAGTGGGAAAATATGAAGGCCTGTAGGCAATATTACTTGCAGTCAGATATGCACCTGATTTCTAAGTAATTGCTGACTTCTGTACAAAGTCTGTATCTTTTTCCCCCAACTTCCCCACATCAGCAGAATATGGAAAGAGTTACTATGGCTTGGTAAACAAGTCCTGCTGGGGAAAAAAAAAACCACACAAAACCCCATCGAATCAGTCAGCAATCTTCGATAGGACTTGCAGAGTCAAGATTTTCTATCATGCTCTCAGGGAGTAAGTATATCATAATGAATCAATACCTTATCAAAGCTATCCAAAACCCTAGAATCAAATATTATACACAGCTGGCAGGATATAAGTCAGATTGCTGTATTTCCAACGTACTGTTAATAGTGCATTCATTGCCATTGGAGACGTAAATGTGTTCTTGCTCACAACAGAGGGCTTTTCAGTAAGAGTAACTACCAAACAAAATAGAGAACTATCAAGTTACGTGTTATGTAAGCTAGATTTTACATAGGCACAACCTGATGGCATTCTTTCTACAGTACATAACATTTACCTGAAATAATGTCTGGGCCGTTAGCAACTATCTCTGGGAGGTTTTACAGAGGAAAAGGAGGGTCTGGAAGAATGAAGATGGGTAAAGATAAATTACCACCTTAGAAAGGAAGAGAAACCATGGGAAATTATAGGCCTGTAAGACTTCCTTTCCTAACAAGAAAGGTTCCAAAGCAAACTGAGAAACATTCAACTTGTAAATGCTTTGAGGGGAATAAGTTCAAGGTGAAATGTAATAGCCGTGTCTGTTAGTTGCTGCAGAACTGGCTGAGTGAATGGCAAAAGCAGAAGATACAACAGTTAAAATTTAAGTTCTGGTGAATTCTTCAAACATTCAGAAAGTTGTTATAAACTGACAGCGATCAATCCTCTCCAGAGGTAGGAAAGGAAGAATAATCACACCAGTTTGACTGCCATGTACCTGTATTCAGGTGGACAGTAGGATAATGTTTTCAACTTCCAAAGGTGGATTTTTCACTTGCTTAACGAAAGCTGTAGAAATTTTCAAGAATTGATAGACAGAGATCTTTCAGAAATAGTAGTAACAGTCAGTCTTGGAATATAATCAGGAACTAGATTATATGACTCATATGCTTTTGCAGCATCATATCTCTGCCTCCAGAGGAAATGATTTTTCCCTTGTTAGGCCTTGTTAATTTGCAGTGGAATCAAGGAGCCCTATATCCCATCCTCAGTTTTTAAATCAGTGGATCAGAAGAAAAATTATGTATTTTATTGCAAGTATGTCTTATAGTAAATAATTATTTGTTAGAAGAATGAAACAATAAAACTTTTTTACATGCTGGATTTATGGTACATCTCAAGTGAGCAAGGTGTCTGTAGTATTTTGGGGATCTGCCTTTGCAGACTTTCTGTAGATGTGCTGTTTGCAATTCCTCATTGTATTAACAGCATTGACATCATGGTGTCTATGTGCAGCTTGACCTAAAGCACTTTGTAGGACATTCTGGTCACTGAATATGTCCCCTAGAGTGACAGCACACCTTTCTTGAGCTTTCTCCCTCTATGAAAAGGTAAGCTGTCCAAAGTTACTAATCTCCCCTGTCTCCAAAATACAGTTTATAGTAAGAGAAGTTTAGATAAGAAGGTTCAATGTCAACATTCAAGTTACAGAATTGCAAGCAAAAGGCTACATGTAATACTAACATCAGTAATATCATGCTTGTTAGTTTGACAACTGGACTCTAGTTGCTTAATCTGTTAAGAATCATTATTTTTCAGGCACACTTACTCCACTACTTGAAAAACTATAGTGTGTTGGAATGGTTGTGATGTATCATGCTGTATTAGCAGCCTCATGCCTTACAGAAGGTCCTTCACTATGTGCTCACCTCTAGGCTCTTGAATTGTGTTTGCTACTATTGAACTTTATTAAGTAGAAATCATTGCAATTAAAATATCTATTCAAGTCACTCTTCAGCAAAAATGTTTTAGCAGAATGAACCTTATTGGCCTAACTGGCCACTGGAGAACATTGGTGTTGTATGAAAATGTTGCTTGAAAAATAGTATTTTGCTTCTATGTTGAAAAGCAGACATAGCAGTTTAAGTTTTGCCTGGTCTGTGATGAACTATGTTGAATATAATGGATAAACTAAAAGTTCTCAGATTTTAAGATACAACATTTGAAAGGATAGAAAGGAAAATACTGAAGCATTAAAAACACAGATGCAGAAAGATAAAATGAAAATTAAATTGTATCGATTCCAGCTGGCTGTTACAACACCTGCTAATAGGTGTAGAAAAGTTTCTTATATTAAATTGGAATATTTTTTTATAATTAGAAACATAAGAATTTTATGTTACAGATCGTCTAAATGTATAGCACCAAAATGAATAAATACAGTTTTAATGTTCAGAAAACTTTTTATACTTTCTTTCTTTTGATATTTTGATACGGTTCTGATTTTAACTTTCTGTGAACTTTTGGACTTGGCAATCTATCATGTCACTATTGTTTTCATAGGATTTTGTTTACTTTATTAATAAAGGTCAAATTCTAAGGCAGTGTTTCAATTAAGAAGTGTCTCGACAGTAGAAGCAATAGCTCAGTGAATAGATTTGCCACAACTCATTGAAATTCCTGATTTCTGGTATTACAGTTAGAAAATAGATGATTTTTTGTAGGCACCAGCTAGTCATGTACTTTTATACATGTGGCTTAACTCCTTTACAGAGTAAAAAGTAGCTACTCTAAAGATTATATTACATTTTATGATAGGAAAACTAATATAATTGAGTAATATAGCCTTTCATTTGAAAAACAGCATTTCAGGGAATCTTTGTAAACCTTTCAAAATAGTAAAAAATTCATGGCAATCTTATTGCTTCTAAAGTGTTCTTGAAGCTGTAGATGGTCATAAAATACTGAGAATGGGAAATAAAACAGTAGGCATGATGTTGTTCCCCAGTATTTCAAAGCATCTCTGGTTTTCTGACATCACAGTAGCTGTGCTTGCAAACTAATTTTACCATTATAGCAGTAAGTTACCTATTAGTTTCTAATACCTGGTACCTTATTAGCTAAGCAACTCACAGCCCAGTGCAACTTCCCTCAAAATATTGTTGTGATATAATTATGTTACTTTTAAGAACAGAGATCTAAGAACCAAATTTGTGCCTGGAATACCCATGGGGATGCTCTGTAGTGAGTCTTTGGATCTAGATCTGCCCATTCAGGTTACAGAGTACACCAGAACACTCACTAAAACTCCAGCTGATATTTGATTGTGTGAAAACCAAGCTACAGAAGGGAAATAATGTGCAGATGAATGTGGGCCTAGAAATATTCTGTAAAACAGATGCTATGCATCTTTTGGTCTGTTCTTGCATCAGGGACTTAGCAGAGAAGATCAGGACTACACTGGTGATATATGTACATAAAGTATGTACTCTACAAGCCAAAGATGAGGTCTTGAAAACCTCCACCTTCTCCAATGCACTTTTCTCAAGCAACATAAAGCCAAGCAGGAAACTCATTGCCCCAGTCTATTTTTTTGGTCTGACTGTGTCTAGACTGCTTAACCTAAAGGTCAGTCTTAATCCCCACAGGGAGATTTCTTTTGCAGAAGCCTTCAAAACCTGTAGGTGTGCTCAGATCACTGCTAGTTTTTAGGTGCAATGTCAGACTCTGTAGATACGGGATGAGTGTTGTGATGTTCCCTGTTATGCAGTAACATGTGCATAAAGTACTATAATTCAGGCAAGAGAATTTTCCTTTTGAAGAAATTGCTATATCCTAGGAACCTGAATAACTTGTGTGAGTTTGTATCTCATTTAGGAAAGATCTTCCAAACTGTATTCAACAGCAGGAAGAGATTGTTGGTAGGACTCTTTCACAAACACAACAGCTTTTCTTTTTCCCACTTTTTAACATAACAACAATAAGATTTGTTCTGCTCTTGATAAATGATGGAGAAAACGTCAGTCAATGTTTCTACTTGAGTAGGAGGATGTTCCTAAATGGTTGTTAGTAGTGCATAAAGTTGAAGGGTACTTTGACCCCTTTGTTTTCCTTTTTTTGTGGAAAGACAGCAGTTTAAATAGTTTCATGCATTAGGATAGCTTCTGTTCAAAGGGAACAGTCATTCTCCAAGAGTAGCATCAAAAATTATGTTACTAGCTTTTGCCTGACATAGACTAATATAATGTGGTAAGGGACCACAGTAACCTAAGTTGTGTTATCTTGGTGAGACAGCTGAACTGTCACTCCTTAGATAGTAAGACTGTAGCATTTTGTACGTTCTTTTCAGCAGCATTTCACAAATTTTGATGAGCATGTTGTCATCATCACTAGCTGCTGGTGGCTTTTGTCTTTGTATATCTGATAGATACAGAAATAAAATGGAATCTGACTGCAGCAAAGAGAGAAGTTCTTGAACTTCAAACTAAGTTTTGATTCCTGTCACAACCAAGAATGAGAAAAGAGTATAGGAGCAAAAATATACTTTCTCCATGTATCTTTAGGATCTTAAATATCTTTATCATGTTTTCTATAGCAAAAGTTCTTGTTTTGGACTAGAGTTATTTTTCTTTCCGAAGCCTATTAATGCAGGAGTACTTTTGAAGCCTGTTTTGGCTGTACTTCAAAGAAGGTGGCAGCATTGCCTAGAAGAAAGTAAAGAAATCTGTAAATTCAGAACTTTTACATATAATCATGTCTTTACCAGTAACTCATCAGGTACTTGAGTGAGTAACTGACTTCTATATGTGCCCAATCAAGTAGTAAGGCAGTTTATAGGATTAGATTGAGCTCTTAGCCTCAATTCATCTTTTTTTTTTTTTTTTTTTTTTTTTTCCCCAGGTTTGGAGGGAAAAATTGCTTCACTGCAGTGTTGATGGAATTAATTAATAGTCTATAATTTGTCAAGGACAGGAGGCTTTTATGGCTGCAAGAAAAGCGATTTTCAAAACTTCTGCCTTCACTTAAAGGTAAAACTTTGAGAAATCCAGGCTCCCACTGCCTTTTAATCTCACTAGAGCAAGAGGCTTGTCATTACTTCTGGGATACCACCTCTTCCTGCTAGGGAGGCATAGAACTGAATTGCTAAAACAACTTTAGAAACAACAGTAAGATAAAGAAAGACTCAGAGGAACATTGTGTGTGAAGTGTTGCAAAAGAGAATGCATCTAATACTAAACTGAAAAGATGGAAAGCTACATGAAAGAAAGGCTAAAATGCAGTGATGAAAGTCACATTGAGATTATAGATCTCATGCAGCAATGTATGATTTTTTTTTTTTAACATACATAGGTAATGTGATCTATCATCTCTGAAATATCAACAGTGAAATAATTTTATTCCATCTTCATGAATTGTCTTTTGGATAATCGGTACAGATCACTTTAAAATGGTCTGGTTTGTTTTGCAATGGTTTATGATGATGCTTTTAAGATATCTCTGTTTGAGAGATTGTAATAGTCAGATGTCAAAAAAGCTAGAAAAAATCAGAACCTGAGAATTTTAAGTTGGTATTCCTGAGAAGTCGGTGATTAGCAAAAAGAAGTTCATTAGTGATTCAGGTGAGACTGACAAGATGAACATGGGGAGACTATATGGTATCTTTCACCAACTGTCAACAATTTGTGCCTGATGCAACGAGTGGGTCCACAAAGGTTTTCTAGTGAGATTTTTTTTGCATTTGGTTACAACTCATGGCTATTCTTCTTATTGCACTATCTGAATTAGCAAGATTTTTAAAGTTTCAGGTCAGTTTACATGAAATTTGTATGGCCAGACTACAAGCAGGTGAGGGCTGCTCAGGAATGCTCTTCTTTGCACTTCTGTGACATCACAAAAGAACTTCTGTTCATGAAGTCCAAAACTTTAATTTGCTTGGAGGGCTCCAAATGTAACTGGCAAATCACAGATTAAGGCATCCTTTGAGCTTTGTTCTCAGGTCATCATCTACTCATGAATTCCTTGTCCTCTTCTTGAGTAGCAGTACAAAGCTATGCTGAAGGTCAACAGACAGTGCTAAGAAAACTTTGGAATTGATTTTGATAAATGTTACTATTGCAATGTATCCTTCTTATAGTCCTTGCTAAAATTTACTGTGGGACCAGTTACAGTGATAAAAATCTATCTTGAGCATATTGTATGATTTTTCTTGTATTTTCTGTAGGCTTTGCTGAGGAATTCTTTGCACTTGGTTAAAACTGCAGTTCTCAGTCAAGTAGAGATTTCTTTGTTGAATTTTGTTCATGTGATGCTGCTCATAGTGTGCTTATTTATTTATTTTGGTTTCATATAAGAATTCTGATTTTCTTTTAGCTTCTATGTTAATTTAGATATGAACTTCAAAGAGGCCATACACAAATGAGGCAAAATCTACAACAATAGTTGTTGTATTTAGCAAGTTTTCAGATTGTTAACAATTTTCCTTTGTAAAATCTAATAACAATGTAACTCCAGAATTACACTGTATTAACCACCAGGAAAATTAATATTCAGTATGTCTTCTGTGTATATTTTAATATATATTCTAGGATTGTTGAAATATAATAACTGATGGCTATATATACTGGTTTTTTTCTTTATTTCCCCAACTAGAGTAATTTCTTAATATGTGTAGTTTAAGTCTTGTGAAAAGTAAAAGGGTTTGAGGAGATTTGAGAAAGAAGATTTATCTTCTGTAGTACATTTTATCTCATCACAGATAATAAAAAACACCTATAGTTCCCAATTCCAGATAACTTAAGACCCATATATATTACTGGAACTTATGAAAGTTATTTATGATAAGGCATAAGATTCTTAATCTTAAAGAAGCAGAGTTTTGTTGAAAGATAGTGACATGTGATACAAATCCAATTTTTCTAATATGCTGTATCTTTTTTCCTGAAACTAAAAATACTTGGAGGAGCTGATGTCTGTTGTGTTCATTCTGTATTTCAGACTTAGAATAGTTGGATATGTGTGTATTTAAGTTAAAACTGGCACAACAGTTGCATGCCAGTCTTAACAAGCTCTTTTCTTTTATGGCATGAATGTATAAAAATAACTTTTTAAAAATGAAAAACACATTTTATTATTCACAAATGTTTTTGTTATCCACTAGCTGTTGTTGGGGGAAAAAAGTTTGCAGTTGAACTATTTGCTTTCTGTATAGAATGCAAGCATTTCAAAAGTGGACAATTGAAGTAATGAGAAAGAAAAAAAGTTTATTCAGCTGGGGTATCCTAGCAACTGAGAAATATCAGAATTTTAGGTTGATAGAAAAAAAAGTGATACTAGTTGAGACACTCATAGATTTTGAATATATTATAAATATATTCTCCACTTCTTTGCTTTTTTATTGGTTAACTTCTTGCAAAGAAGTCCTTATTTTCTTTGATTTACATGTTAAGAGATACTGTCATTGGCATGGAAAAATGTTTTTTAGCTTATAAATGGATATCTTCATTCTCAGTTATACTTTCTTCTAAGGTATCCACTCTTAAGCAAATGGAATTACTGAGAAAATAAGCATCAAGTCATGACAACAGATATTTGTATGTATTCTGAACTCTTTATTTCATGACCAGATAACTGGTCAGGAAGACTTACAGAGAGGAATGGTGAACCACATAGTTTTAGAATTCTTTGAAATGGATTGAAATAGCCATCAGTAAAAGTAGTAAACTCATTTAAAGTTCAGCAGTGTTGAATGACTACATTTGGTTGTACATTTTTGGCATCAGTTTGCTCCCTTTTGGACTTCATTGAATATTATTGAAGAAACTGTTTCCCTATGATATCAACAGAAAGTTTCTCAATGACTCAGAGGCATGTTGGATTGTGTTGGAGCATGTTTGTATTTCCATGTCTTTGTGAAGGTGGATCTAAAAAGTCTGTCCTTAACCATTCCAATTCATGGGTACGGTCTGGATTTTAGAGATCA
>NW_008591378.1:0-19995 GCF_000691845.1 Merops nubicus
GGCGGCACTGGGGCTGCGGCTCCGGGACGATGCGGTCTCCGCCCCGTGGCTCAACTCCGGGAGCTGTGCCACCGGGAGCCACGTTACTGACAGCACCGGGGCAAGCCGGGACTCGGCAGCGTTGTGCGCCCCGCTCCGGTCACCGCTGTGGTCCTCGGGTCGGTGGGTGACAGAGCTCCTCGAGCCTTGCTATCGAAGATGTCCTGGTGCTTCAGTGCAACAAGGGTGGCGGTACCGGCTGTAGCGCACCCGGTTCCGCGAGGTGTGCTGGTTGGAGAACATCATTCCCTAAAATTCTGTGTCTGTTGCCACTTGCATCAGTCCTACGTTTTGGCACGGTAAATTCAACGCAGGCAGCAAGGGGCTGCTTCAGCTTACAACGTGTACTTCATGCTCTTTGCACATATATTGACTATAGTAGGCTTGGCAGGGCACTGTAACTGGGGAGGTTTTTTTGTAAGTGTGATTTGATAGGCATTGGCTGTGACTCTGGGACGTTGTGCTGACTGTAATGAGTTATCCTGTTGTGTGGCTGTGAGCTTGAATTAAAACGTGGTGAAGACTGGGCTGAGTACTACCAAAACTGAATGAAGTAGAGGTCCTCCTCAACTAACTTATTAACTAAGATCCTGAGAACCTGAAGGAGAAGGGTATAAAGTTTCATACATGTATGTTTTTTGATGTGAATGAAGACTGCAACAATGGCTTATGTGTTACAAAAATTGAGTCATCTTCTGCTCTAACCTGCCCTTCCTCACTTTTCATGTTGGCACGAGCTGTTCCTTTCCCATAGCAACTGGATCAGTGTCTTCAGAGCTTTACTGGAGTTTCTGCATGGCCCTTGTTATAATATACTTAAAAGCATTTCCTCTTGCCCTTAATTTCTGGTTACAAACAAATCCTATGTCATTTACATTGTTTTGGTACTTTTTGTTTCTAGGGATTAGCAGATACAGCCAAAAAGAACTTTGGTGGTGGAAACACTGCTTGGGAAGAGAAGACACTGTCAAAGTATGAGTCCAGGTAAGCTGTCTCAGTACTTCTCTGTTGGTTCCTTTGCCTGTCCACTGTGCAGAACTTCACCATCCTGATGTTTGTCTGGAACTTAGTGAGTGTTGCAGCTGAAGTTGCATATGTCCAAACCATAGATTCCTATTGATTAAAATGTAATTTTACATTATGAATATTGTAGTAAAGACTGAAACCCCTTATTAATGCCTTTGTCTTGTTACTGAAAACAGTTAATGTCATCATTATAGCAGCTGGGTTTTTTTTTCCATTTACCTATTAAAGCCCCAAAATAATGATCTTAAATAATGGTCAGTAGTTACTTCATAGTCATAAAGGTATGGAGTATTGCAGTACTTTTTTTTAGAATTAATCCCTCAAGTCATCACTATTGGGGTGCCAAACAGAAAACTAGATGAGGTGCAGATTACTGCACTCTTCTCTATATATGTTTGATTACTGATCAAAGTGGTCTGACAACTTTCTTCTAAATTCACTGTTTAATCTTAGTTGGAGCATTGAGATGGAAGGGTGAGACTTCTGAACCTCAGTTACTGTGAGTTTTGTGGGCTCGTATCAAATATTAACAGTACAAATCAAAAATTAACAGTGAAATTCATTGTTGAACTTAAGAGAAAAATGGTGCACTCAGAATTTGCTAGGAAGCTAAAAAAAATCTATCAAACCTACAATCCTGAGACATAATCAATGCAGGCAAGCTAAAGTGGTTCTCCTGGTCATCCTTCTCATTTTTTTTTAATTGAAGAAATGTTCATTGGTTCTTTATTCTGATACTTGCTTTGTTGTGGAACTCATTTAGAGCACCATAAATTAGTGAAGTATTCTGGAAAGAAGTCTAAGCTTCTCTGTCATGTCTTGAGTGGTGTCAAGTGATGAATTCAAACTTAAGATTTTCCTTCTCTGCTTGTAGTGAAATTCGTCTTGTAGAGATCATAGAGAATCTGTGTGACAGCAGCAACTTTGAGTGTAACAAGATGGTAGAAGAGCATGAAGAACAGATAGAGAAGTGGTGGTTCAAATTGTAAGTATCAAACTTTTTTTTTTTGAGATCTTTGTGTAGATAAGTTGCCTGAGAGGACAAAGTAATAATGTTCCTTCTGTGCCTGAACAATACCAGTATGGGTAATTCTTTGTTATCCTTCCTTCAAGAGTTGCCCTTGGATACAGCTCAGTTTGGGCTGACTTTAATAACATGTGCTCCTGTACCATGTTCTTTTTATTTTCAGTTCCCCAAGTGTGGTACCCAAACACCTGCCTGGCTTCTCTTATATTGTCTACCCAGTTACCAGTGGGATGTTGAGACAAACTCATGTTGGAAAACTTTGTGATTTGTTACCTGGTTTTTGTTTTCCTATTTCATAAAACAGCAAGGGACTCTTCTGGTCTTGTGGGGATTTTTGTGTTGTTTTGTTTTTGTTTTTTTTTTCTTGAAACTTTATTTTGTTCTCCTGGCAATCAAGAAAATAGTTTACACTAATAAATCTAGAAGCTGGATTTCTTGAGGATGGGAGTGTAGCAGCTGACTTTTCTATCTGCCTTCCAAGCTGGCCTGTGATTTCTGTTGTAAATAAGCTTTTCATGTACTCTTATAAACTACAGTTAGTGCAAGGATGGCTTCATAGCATTGAAATCTCTTATAGATTATTTGGAAATTAAAAAATAAATATAATGTTGTGGGTATTTTTCTTTTTAAGTGGGTTTTTTTATTACTTTAGACTGTCAGCACTCCCAATCAACTAGAATTCAGCAGGGTAAACTGCTGTTAGAATGTTTCAGAACTGGATAAAGGTTTTTGATAACCCACTTTGCTCTTACTGACTGCTTTATTGTTTTGTCCTTTTACCTAACTGTGCAGGATTTTGGATGCATTAACATGTCAGTTGAAGGGAATTGCATAGAGTATTTTACATGGAAGAGACCTACAACAAACGTTTAGTCCAACTGCCTGATCACTTCAGGGCTGACCAAAAGTTAAAGTGTGTTGTTAAGGGCATTAGCCAAATGCCTCTTAAACACTGACAGGCTTGGGGCATCAGCCACATCTCTAGAAAGCCTGTTCCAGTGTTTGACCATCCACTCAGTAAAGAAATGCTTCCTAACATCCAGTCTAAAACTCCCTTCACACAACTTTGGGCTATTTCCACAAGTCCTGTCACTGGATGGTGGGGAGCAGAGCTCAGCACCTCCTGCTCCACTTGCCCTCCTCAGGAAGCTGTAGAGAGCAGTGAGGTTGTCCCTCAGCCTCCTTTTCTCCAAACCAGGCAACCTCCAAGTCCTTAGCTGTTCCTCCCAGGACCTGCCTTCCAGAGTGGTGAGCTACACAACCCAGAGCCTTAAACTTCCAGAACTGGAAGGCATGGGTCTTAAACTAGAGACTTTGACAAAGTAGACTTCCTGAAATTAAAACAAAATACATTGTTTTTTAGGAAGTTTATGTATTTGTTAGACCTTTAGAGTGTAATTGATTAACTTTGCCTTCTGTATTTTAACCTGCAATAACCAAATGTCATTCAGCTTCTGTGGTAGTTTTCAAAGACAGTTTCTCTGTCCATGAATACTTTAGGTCTTTTTTACAAGTTGTTACACTACATGTGGTACTCAAACTTTGCTTTTCCAGGCCTGAGACTCAGTGTTAATATAATCAGATGGGATAGTTCAGAAGGGGAAGCTGTACATGCCTCAGGAGCTGCTGAGGAGTATCAGAGCCTTTCCTTTCCCAAAGTTTCTGAGACTTCAGCATCAGTGTGATGCTGAGATCTGTGAATTGTCATTCAGAACTGTAGTAATCCTTGTGCTTGCTTACAAATCTAGTAATTGCATTGTTAATTGGGGTGTATGCTGGTGCTGGAGTAGCACATAACTAACTTCTTAATATTTAAAAAAATCCACATAAAATAATTCTTGATTCATGCTAAAAAAGGCAGATTTTAATAGGCAACCTATTATCAGGTTGGCAGTAATTTGAGCAAACATTAGTATGTCCTAGTTTATCTTCTGCATAGCTGAGATAAAGACACAGCAGTTACATTTAAGAGGAAGATATGAATAAGAATGTCTGACTATATATAAACCTTCCCTAAAAATAAGATGTTAAAAAAAAAAAAGGGGGATGTATGTCTGTGCCAAGATGAGTGGTTTTTATTGGTTGCACATTTTCCATAAATATAATCTATAAAATTTGAGTAGAGTCTGCTAGTAGTGTTGTAGCTTAAAAGGTAAACTCATCTCAAGTTGTCCAGCTTCTAGAAATTGCTTCATGAAATAGGATCACCCTCAGAATGGAAGAAGTAGGTGTCTGATCTGTCACGTGCCACAGATTTCTCTGCTGCATTGTGCAGGTTCACTTATGCAAGTTGGCTAGTAATGAATCTTTGTGTTATTGATAAATAAATATATTTCACCTACAGAAAGAAGAAGTATCCTGATTTGTTTAAGTGGCTTTGCATAGAAACAATAGAAGTTTGCTGCCCTGCTGGGACTTATGGACCAGACTGCCTTGGTAATTTTTCCTTTTGAAAAATACCTCAGCAGATACATTATTTTTACCTGTTTTCATCTTTCATGATGTGGATAAATATGTGAAGTGTGATATTTTGTGTGAGACATAAGCTGCTGTGTTGTATGTACCTGCTTGCTGACTGACAGGTAACTGCCTTGTGAGCATCCTGCCCCAAGAAAAGTCTTCTGGGCATGAAGTGATGTGCAGAGGCATTAAGGGAACTTACATGTGCACAGTCCATCTGCTCTGATGCTCACATCCACACCTGCTCATGCCTGAAGGCTCTGTGTGACATCAAGTCTGTTGTTTAGGTGGTCTTTCAGAAGCTATGTAGACAACAGTCCTTGGCCAGTTTCAAGAGTAAAACGACTAAAACAGGATTGAGGATTAAATGAAGAAATTCACAACTGAGGATTAGTTAAAAAGGCAATGGGAGAAATTGGATGAAAGTAAGTGGGAGACAATTGGATAAAAGTAAAGTCTTTGATGCAAAAGTCAGAAAGTAAGTGATAAAGGAGGTATTTTTGCCTCTGAAGTTTGTATAACCTGTAAATCTCTAAAACCTTGCACCTTGCTAGAGATCAGCCTTGGCCTCTGAAAATGAAGTGCCAGTTCCCAATATTGATCTAAATGATTGCTGGTAGGTTTCTCCAACTGCAGTATGACCATGCTCCTAACTCCAGAATAAATAAAATTAGCAACTTTAGCCAGGAAGCTAGGAAAATTGTTAAAATTCTAAGCCGTGGTCTTTATCCCAAATTATATTTATAACTGAAGTTTCCTGGAGATGTTTTGAGCTATTCTTGTGCTTGAATATATTATTCAAGTTGCAATATATTATTCCTTGTTGCAAGCCTTTTCATTGCTCTCAAGGGGGAAAAAAGATTTTTGGAAATTATATTCTGGTTTAGTGTGACTAATTTTTTTTTGTTTTGTTTCCTTTTTTACCTTTTACTGCCTATAAAATGGGGAGGGACTTCAGGTGCTTGTGGCAGATGATAGGAACTTAACTTCCTTTAATGTAGGATGTAAAAGTATCTTTGATCCTTTTTAGCTTGCCGTGGTGGATCAGAAAGACCTTGTCATGGAAATGGCCATTGTGATGGTGATGGTACCCGAGGTGGAGATGGCTCATGTAGCTGTAACAAGGAGTACACAGGCCTAACTCCAGAATAAATAAAATTAGCAACTTTAGCCAGGAAGCTAGGAAAATTGTTAAAATTCTAAGCCGTGGTCTTTATCCCAAATTATATTTATAACTGAAGTTTCCTGGAGATGTTTTGAGCTATTCTTGTGCTTGAATATATTATTCAAGTTGCAATATATTATTCCTTGTTGCAAGCCTTTTCATTGCTCTCAAGGGGGAAAAAAGATTTTTGGAAATTATATTCTGGTTTAGTGTGACTAATTTTTTTGTTTGTTTGTTTCCTTTTTTACCTTTTACTGCCTATAAAGAGGGGAGGGACTTCAGGTGCTTGTGGCAGATGATAGGAACTTAACTTCCTTTAATGTATGATGTAAAAGTATCTTTGATCCTTTTTAGCTTGCCGTGGTGGATCAGAAAGACCTTGTCATGGAAATGGCCATTGTGATGGTGATGGTACCCGAGGTGGAGATGGCTCATGTAGCTGTAACAAGGAGTACACAGGAGATTTTTGTTTGGACTGTTCTAATGGTTACTTCAGTACCTTGAGAAATGAGACACATTCTGTTTGTACAGGTAACAAAGTCTTTGACACACACTTAGATCTTTCTCTTCCTTCTTCAGTTTGGTAAACAAAACTCTCAAAAATTTAAGATGACAGATGTAAAACCAAAAACTAGTTCCAGTTTGGTCACTCAGCTTTAACTGTAAATTACACATCTGTTAATTTGGATCTCTTAAAGTTTTGCTAGGTTCCAGATTGCCCTTGACTTGTTTTATTTCCTTTCTGCTTTAAATTAAAAAGCAGAATTAATCTATGCCATGGAAGAGGTGGGAGAGGAGTAAGCTCTGCCCCTTCCCCAACACCCCAAGTACTGCAGGAAAATGTTGATGTGCAGTTGCTGCACACTGTGAAAGCTGTTTTCCTTGTGTTTCAGATGAGCTTAACTGGAGTAAATGGGCATAGAAACAGCTGGTCTGTACTGCAGACTGCATAGATTCCAGTTAAGTTTGCCTAAGCTTGATTTTGCAGGGGTGTAGGAATAAACTTTTTCAGTTGGTCAGGTTTTCTACTGTTTTTACACCTTGAATCAGGTTCTGTAGCAACTAAATCCTGACTGTGGGATCTAATAAGATTATTTTTCAACACAATCTAGGTTGGGTTTTATACCTGGCTGTGTAGTAATTCCTCTGTATGAGTTGTTTCATATTACAGTATATTTTATATTACAATATCTGACATTTGTCAGATATATTACAATATATTTTAGTACAATATTTAACATGTATATGCTATATATTGCATGATATATGCATGTGATATTTATAATATGTATATGCAGTTGGATTTCTACTATGTTTCCTTGTGAAGGTCTTCAGACTGATATCACTTCACACATTGCTCTCAAAGCTAGTTACAGCTGAGGTTATCTGAGGGCTTGTTAGGTGGGAGTGCTGAGTCTAGTGTTTAAACTGTTGTCCTAAGCCTGAGTGGCTGAGCAAAGTTTAAGTTCTTGTTCTCCTTCCCAACATTTTGGAAATTGGGCCTGCCACTTCTAGCCCCTAGAATTTCATGGCACTAAGCAGTGCAGATGAAATTGCCAGGTTTGGCTTCCTAGTTTGGGATTTTGTGGGGTTTTGGTTTTGTGTTTTTTTGGGGGGAGGGGTTGTTTGGTTTTTTTGGTAGGATAGTGTTGCATTTTTATGAGTGATACCTCCATAACATCAAGACTTAATATTGTGAATGGGTGGGTCAAGCTACCAATATGATAGTTTCCAGTTAAGCCTACATAAGGTTTTCTTTGAGAATATGTGCTGAGACTTGGCTTGGAATCTATCAACAAAACTCAGATTATAGTTTTCTCTTACCTCAGCCTGCCACACTGCCTGTAAAACTTGTACTGGTTCAAGTAACAAGGACTGTAAAGACTGTAAAGAGGGCTGGATTAAAAATGAAGAAGCAGCTTGTGTGGGTGAGTAATACTTGATAGACTTGAAACCTGCTTCAAAGGTTTTGTAGCAATACTGGCTAGTGAAATTAGATGGCATAACATTGAGTTTTAGTTTACTTTATGCAAGTGATCTGTCAGTTTAGATTTCTGTAGTTGGTAGTCTCTCTCTTCCTAACTTGTTTCATGTTGCAGGAAAGCAGTATCTCCTCCCCACTGATCACCTGGGGGTTATTGTTGTATTTACCAAACTGTTCACTGTAAATCTTTTTAGTTTAGTGGAATATAGATAGCAGCAGGTGGGTGTGCTTTTTAAGATATGGGGTTTGTGTTTCTTGGAGTGCTAAACAGTGCCCTGCTCTTGATTTAAACTATTTTGTCAACTACTGGAAGTTTTTTGTCAGCTTATCTACATATTCTGTGGTAATTGCACCATTGTCTTTACATTACTGGATGTTTATAAATGCTTAACCCTAATAGAGTGGAAACACTTCACTAAAACCCAGGCATACTAACTTTTCCTGCTGGAGAGAGATAACAGTAAATACCAAGCTCTGTGCTTCCTTTAATCTCTCTCAAGTATAAATTAATTGAGTAATCAGTAGGAATGATGTTTGTAGCAACAGGATGAGATAATATAGACAGCAAGGGGACTGTAATAGCCTTTCTCTATCCAAATTTTTCAGTTGTATTTTATGCCTTTTCCTTGAAATCACAAGAGTAGGATGTTTTAACTTCCTGGCTAGAACTGGTTTTCAGCTTGACTGTTCCTGACCATACGTGTGCATTTAAAGTCCTATAGCTTGGCAATTTAGGAACAGAGAAGACAACAGGATTCCAGAAGAGTGATCTGTCTGCTTACTTGTTATGTTATTTGCATAAAAGCCATAAATGTGTGGAAAGCACTGACTTGAAAATGGCACAGATGACAGATATTCTGGATGTTTTATCTAATTTGAGCTCTTTCATATCTAACATGTTGCATATCTTATTCTAAACTCCCAGGAACAATTGCTCTTGATGTGTTCAGTTTAAGTTTATAGCTTCTGTGGGCCAGCTGTTAGAAGATCTCAAAGCATAGCATTCAAGTATTAGTGTAGCTGTTTCATCATGACTGCAGTTTTAGATAACTTGTCACTGTTTATCTTTCAGATTTAGATGAGTGTGCTGCTTCTCCTTGCAAAGATCACCAGTACTGTTTGAACACGGATGGATCTTTCTTATGCAAAGGTTTCTTTTTAATCTGCTGTTGGAGTTCATTGTCTAGAGTCCTAATGTAAAGCTAGGAAGGGCACAATATCAGGCATTAAATACAATGTGGTCTGGTCCTGACAGGGCATGGGGAGTAGGAGGCTTTAGACCTATCATATGAGGAGAGTGAGAAATTTCTGGTTGTTTCTGTTCCTTTCTTCTGATACCCCACCTGGTATACTGTGTTCAGCTCTGGTGCCCCCAGTGTAAAGAAGACATGGACCATGTGGGCCCAGAGGAGGGCCATGGGTATGATCTGGAGCACTTCGCCTGTAAGGGCAGGCTGAGAGAGCTGGGGTTGTTCAGCTTGGAGAAGAGAAGGCTCTGGGGAGACCTTATAACTACCTTCCAGTACCTGAAAGGGGCCTACAAGAAAGCAGGGGAGGGACTATTCACAAGGGTTTGTAGTGACAGGACGAAGGGTAATGGCTTTAAGCTAGAAAAGGGGAGATTTAGGTTAGACGTTAGGCAAAAGTTCTTCAATATCAGGGTGATAGAGACCTTGGAAAAGAACCTCTAAGATCATCAAGTCCAACCATCAACCCAACACTACTGTGACCACTAAACCGTGTCCGGAAGTAGCACGTCCACGTGTTTTTTGAACAGCTTCAGGGATGGTGACTCTACCACCTCCCTGGGCAGCCTGTTTCAGTGCTTCACCACTTTTCAATAAGAAATTCTTCCTAATATCCAGTCTAAACCTCCTCTGGTGCAACATAAGCCCATTTTTCTCTTGTCTCCCAAGTACCTAGCAATAGGACGAGACCAACACTAACCTCACTATAACCTCCTTCCAGGTAGTTGTAGAGAGCAATTGGGTCTCCCCTCAGCCTTCTCTAGACTAAACCACCCCAGTTCTCTCAGCCACTCCTTCTAAGACATGTTCCCCAGACCCTTCAGCAGCTTTGTTGCCCTTCTCTGGACCTGCTCCAACACCTCCCTGTCTTTTCTATACTGTCGTGCCAATGGGGAGGGACTTTTTATCATGGAGTGTGGTGATAGGATGAGGAGTAACAAATGGTTTTAAACTGAAAGAGGGTAGATTTAGAGTAGACATAAGGAAGAAATACTTTACTGTGAGGTTGGTGAGATGCTGCAATAGGTTGCCCAGGGAATTTGCAGATGCCCTCTCCCTGGAGGTCTTCAAGGCCAGGGTGGATGAGACTTTGAGCAACCTGATCTAGTGGAAGCTGTCCCTGCTCATGGCAGGGGGGGTTGGAATTAGATGACTTTTAAGATGTCCTTTCCAACCCAAACCATTTTATGATTCTCCAATTTCTTGTGTGGGTAAGCTGACTCACTTTAAGGAATGGTACTTTAAACCTCAGATGTATAATTGTTTTTTTCTTAAAATGTTTTATCTTCAGCATGTGATGCCAGCTGCATGGGTTGCACAGGGGAAGGCTCTGGCAAGTGTCAGACCTGTGCACCTGGGTACCTGAAGGAGGATGAGGAGTGTACAGGTGGGTGGATTTGGCAGCACCTGGTGGAACACCAACCAGGTCTCTCACTGGGGGCTCACCACGCTGAGAGGAGCTGTTGAGTACATTTGCATTGCTCTGCTTCAGTTTTCAAGGCTAGCAAAATAAACCCAGTCATTCTGGTATTAGCAGCACAGGCTTTCTTTTTAACTTCCTTTATCTTGTTGAGCTAACACACAGAAGGCTTAAAGGTGTGCCTGAGGCACAGGGCTTAGAGGTGAAACACTGCCACAAAAGGAAAAAAGTATTTTATAGCAGGTTCAGGAAACAAATACATGATTCTCTTGTCTACCACTTCATTAGGAGTGTGCATCTGTATTCATTTTGTAACAGAAAGGCAAAAATGCCCTGTGGATTCTATTGTCTTTCTATGAATCCCTTACTGCACTGAGTTCAAATTATCTTACTTCACAGTGGATTATAAAATGTGAGATGATGGTAAAAAGGCTGAAATTAGAGTTTCTCTGTGGGGGAGAGCAGAAGGTATGCATAATCTTAAGGAGCTGTTAACTATGATGATGTAGTATTTACAGGCTCACTTCCCTTCAGTCATACTTTGTCATCAACAGAAAATAACTATGAGAAATCTTCAGTAGGTTGAGCACCAGTGCTTAATTCTTTTCCCCACATGGGAGCTGCAAAGCATAAAAACCCTGCTACTATCTAAATAAATTTGAAAGTCTAAATCATGAAGAACTGTAACATTATTTTAACAGGAGTCAAATTTGTTGCAGCAGCATTCTGCTCCTTGATGATGTTTGTGTTTGAAGAGAATTTTGGTTCTATGACAGAGCACAATTAAGTTTTATAACAAAACAACACTGAACTCTTTTTTTTTTCCCTGTCTCTAGATATAGATGAATGTAACCTTCCTGAAAAGGTCTGTGTGAAAGAGAATCAAGACTGTGTTAATACCTCGGGGAGCTACAAGTGTGTATGTTCAGAAGGGTTTGAAGATAAGGAGGGAACATGTGTTCAAACTGTAAAACCAGGCAAGTGGCTTTTCAATGGCCCATTTTAAACTATGCTTGCTTGACAACTTGAGGTGTATTTCTAAGGGTCTAGTCATTTGTAAACTTTTCTGTAAAATTTATCATCTTCCTAAAACTATGGTGTGTGTCAAGTTCTTTTTTGTGGTGCAGACCACATTTCAGGCTTAAAGACAGTGGATTTCTTAAACGTCTTGTTCTTGTGATGATTTTTTTTTCCCCTTAACTCAGGGTTGTGTTTTTAAGTTGCTTAAGTGTCTGGCTTCATTACATAAAGTGAATTAGTAAATTACTGCTAGAATAAAAAGGAAATCTTCCTCCTCACCACTTTTTTTTTTCTTTTTATCATTAATTATGATGACTTAAGGGTTTATCTGGTTGCATGCAAGCTACTTCAGCTCACTGAAATCTCAGAAAATTAAGCAGTGGTTTTTTTTTTCCCCCTGGATGAATGAGTTAAATTTGTTTATTTTGTGATCACAAAAGTGCCAGAGCTGGTGTGAAGGTGAATATGGAGAAGACACCCATCTTTCAGGAGCAGAGAACAGTTTAGTTTGGCTTGAATTTCTTTATGGGAAGTGTAGTTTAAGTGTAATTTGCTCTAGCATGTATGACATTGTGGACAGAATTAAATTCATTAATGTTTTATTAGGCTTTTCTTAGGCTTTTTTTATACAATTCCAAAGTGAAAGACAGGATTATTTTGCAGTAAAGGTTGTAGGACAATAGATGGGACTCTCAGTTTCATACTTTTATCTTCTTCCTACTTCTTACCTTGTTTGTGTTGTGGTTGGTTTGGTTTTGTTCCCCTCCTTGACTGCTTTTTCAGCTTGTACTAATAAGTTGTAGCTTATGGTGAGTACTTTTTTAGTACTTTTATAGGACTAATAACAGTGAGTACTGAGAGTATAAGTTGTGCTTATAACCTACAGTATAAGTAGGTTATACTAAGGGTACAACTTAGGGTTGTACTTATACTGTAGGTTATAAGCACAACTTATTCTTTAAAACCACTTCTCTACTTTTCCTGTGCAGATACTCAGGATATCAGTTACTATGTTTTTTTTATTGTGGCCTAGAATTTTCTGAGAATAAAAGCACAAAGAAAAGTTGACAGCTTAGTTTTTATCTTAGATGAATGCTTTTACTGATATAATAAAATTACTCTGCTTTTATAAGAGCTGTTATAACATCTAAACTGAGCAATTTGCACTATAGAAAACTACTCTGAGTAGTACTTGGGTTTTGTTTACAAATACCATAATTTCTGCTGACAGGTCATGTGGGAAAGGAGAAGGTTCACTGTAAATAGCTGAAAACAGAAGCTTAGAACACAAATAGCTGTAGTGCTTTTTTCCCCACCAACACTATAATAACAGTTGATTTGAAATGCTTTGTTTAAATGTGGAGAATGCTGCTAGTAGTTGTTCTGTATGGCTTTATTGCTTCTCTGCCTTGATAAATGTGTTGATTTGGGTTTCTCTTTTAAAAATTCCTAATGTCAAAAGCTATATGGTATAAGTAATAATACATTTGTATCCTAATTCTGGTACTTCATTTCACAGGAGAAGTAGAGACTGGAACAACTGAGCCTTCACCTACTGCACATGATGACTTATGATCTGCATTCAGAACCAAAAGACATTCCTACCTAAAGTTTTAAATTATTGGACTAAGCCTCTCCTAGCTGACATACCATGGAAATGGTATTAAATACACAGGTTGTCATTAAGATTCATTTTTTTTAATGGTGATAAACTGCTCTTTAAGCTGCATTTCTTTATTCTTAAATGCCACTTTTTATATAACTCAAGAACAACACTCTAGGTGGGTTAGTATAAAATTTGGATTAACATAACATTGTACCCAGGAGTTGTAAAACGAGTTGCAGGTTTCTCATTCCAGTGCCTACTGAAAAGTGTCATCATTTGGAAGGCCTTAGTTTCACCTCATAATTCAAGAAAAATTTAGACTGAAGTTTGGTGTTTCTTGACAAGAACTATTTCTGTAATTGAAATACAGCTTTTAGAAATTGTCAGAGGGAATCTCTTTGGGGGGAAGCACTGTTCCCTTAAACAAAATGGAATGCCTAATACTGCATTCAATAAAAGTTTATTTTGTTGGAATGTGCCTTACATTTTTTTAAGATGTTAACCATGTCTGTGGTAGACAACACAACACCTAGGCAGGCAGACAATTCTAAGTGTGCAAACTAGTTTATATGGTGGTGAAGAGCTGAGCTTGACTAACACCTCCACTCAGTGGCTCACAGTTGTGAGATGAACACTTCCCAGAACTGATGACACCTGTGACTTCCACTGCAGTCTACTACTGCAGGTAACAGCTTCTTGTCTTTTTCAGAACAAGCTTATTACAATCAATTTATCTTGTCTCTTGTGCCATTTCAGATGGAAAGCTCTTGAGCATAGCACAGGTGCAGTTTCCTACAGGTTGTCCCTAAGCTTAAAGGCAAGGATAAAAGCTAAAATTGGTGTGTTCTGCAGGACTATCACAGCTATAAATAAGCTAAGGATTATCACAGCTACAGTGGAGCTCTGATAGAAGTGAGTAAAGTTTGGAATACATTGCAGTGGTGGTTACAGGGAGCATGAAGAGGGATTGCAGAATACAGCTAAAAAGAGTGTGCACCTAGGCTTGGCTATGAAAAGGTTGTAAACACTACCCTGAGGTAAGTGGAAATCAAAAGGGTATGACTAGGTTTGACCTGCTGAGCAGTGAAGGCCAAACACCTTCTCTGTACTTCTGAAGACCCTGTTCAGATTAAGTTCAGTTTGTGAACAGTGCACATAGGATTTGTATTTGTAATAGATAATTATGTAAATTTATATGATACTTATGTGAAAAAAGGATTCTGTTTGATTCTTATGTTAAAAGCTAAGA
Source organism: Merops nubicus (assembly GCF_000691845.1). Taxonomy (NCBI): domain Eukaryota; kingdom Metazoa; phylum Chordata; class Aves; order Coraciiformes; family Meropidae; genus Merops; species Merops nubicus. Next base: position 14,244 of record NW_008591378.1, read on the forward strand.
TGATCTTGTTTGCTGTGGTTTAAATACCTGATGGTTTAAAATATCTGTAACAGTTTTAAGTTATTTTCCTTTAGCTGTTATATCTAGATGTTTCTTAATTTGCCAGGCTGAAAACTTTAGAGCTTTCTCAGCTGTAATTGCCAGAGATGGGCCTATGTGCCACATACCTTTCAGGTTCTAGGGTAATTGTATTTAATAAGTGCTAAATTAAAAGGAGGAAAAAGTAGGCAGTTTGGGGACCACAGGGAGAACAGTTTTTCCTCAGTCCTCCCACTGCCCTGCCCCTTGATTACTAGCACCTTTTGCTCTGCAGTGTGTTATTGTGGATAAATTTGCTAAGTCAGGGATCCAGAAAGGTGAATTCTAATATTTAGAGCATTCTCTGAAGGAATATTGACTAAGTCATGTACTTATAAATATTTAACACTATGCTACTGTGTCATGGTGTCTCAGTGCTGAGCATCTAAAGAGCTAGTCCTCTTGTTTTACTATGCATCCTCATTTTACTACTTCAGACACTAAATCCTGCTCTGTTTTAGAGGCTGGAACAAAAAATTGTTTTGACTGAAGGTTTTTGTGTTAATCAAACCAGTCCTGGGTCTCAGTGCTTTGTTCTGTGTGTGTTAACAGCTTAGTGCTAAAAAGAGTGAGCTCTTTCCATTAAATTTTTCATTATGTTGTAAGAAGATCTAGTAGTACAGTACAAACCTTTCTACTTACTGTTGCCTGGAATTACAGGTCCAATATCAAACTATATGAATATGTTGGTAAATTCTTTATAAGGGATCTGAGATATCCAGCAAACAAGATTTGTGCCTTAGTGAAGTGTTGGTGAGGTATTTTTTTTTCATAAATACCAAGGTGAACCTTGAACTTAACCCCTATTCTTTTGTAAACTTCATACTCTATGATATCAAATTGAAAAAGGAATCTCTTTTCCTAGCTTGTCTTGCTTTGGGATTGCTTTACCTAAGACTAAGCACTTTTTGCAATGGGAAATACACTGTTCAATACCATGAAGGAGAAGGTTTCTCTGGTGGGTTATAGCTGAACTCCACAGGAGGTCCAGGAAACACTTTCCAGGCACAAGCAAACCTCCAGAACTGCATGTTTCAATTCATGCTCTAAACAAGGCCAGGAAAGCAGTCTCCAGCATGCAGCATGCATGCCACACTGCTCCTGCACTGCCTTGCTTGATCATTTATGTAATTCAGGAAGACAGACATCACCTGAAAGGGTTCAAATCGTTCTCTTCTGTCACAAGAGAGGTGCCAAAGCCCCGAGGTTTTAGGCAAGATCAGGACACAGTAAAAATATAAGGCATGTCATACAAACAGCACTATTTTTTTCTTATATAGTTGACAAAGACTGATCATACATATCCTAGTAGGTATGGGAGAGAATCTGCAGTCATCATTCTTAGCCTTTGAATGACATTTGCAAGTTGAAAAAGCACCAAGAGTTGTGAAAATGACATTTTGAGTGTATACAACAGTATGTGTATATGTTAGGATGATTCTCCCTTACAAGCAGGATGCACCCTGCCCTTCAAGTTGCTTTCAGATCATTCTTAATACAACCCAGGGTTAGGCAGACAAATAATTCAAGCTTGCCTTAACCAGGGACTAGTTGGAAAGAATGCATGGGGAGAAAAAAAGGCAAGCTTTAAAAAAACCCCAAGCAGTCCTGGGTCATGTACTGCAATAGTGTAAAAGACACTTCTCCTTAGTGGTCCCAGCTGACCTCCTTCATATGCTTCCCTTTCCTTCCCTCTATATGTCTGCTGGGGGTTATTTTCTGAGGTTGTATTTTATCTCTTCTAAAAGGAAACTTCTGAGGTTATTCAAAGCCACTGTACTTTTTTTTCCTTCCTTGGATTAAAATGGAATTTTTCTCCTCTTTTTCAGTAGCTTCACACCACGTGTAGCATTTCCAGTTTCAGTTCCAATGTTAATCCAAATATAATCTGCAGCTGGATCTCAAATACATTTGCAAGCATCTTGTTTTCACTTGGATGTCTCTTAGAATTAGATTTCAATGGATGCTAATGTAATACTTTCTGTCTTGCACAAGTGTATTAGATTTTCTTTCTTACTTGAATGTACCTCTGAAATTGTATTTCTGTTGCATTAGACTTTTTTTTTCTAGCCTGTTTGTGTCTTCATTTTAACTTTTTTTTTTCCCCTGAAGTTATTCAAGTTAATATATCTTACAGGACTGTTGTTAAATCTTAATTTCTAGTCTGCTGATTGTTCCTTGTGGCAGGCATCTGGCCACACTTGTAAAAGAAAACAGCAAGATCATACAAGTTTGTGTGTTCTTTTAGGTGTGTGTTGGGGGGGTTGGGATTTGTGGGTTGTGGGTTTTTTGGTGGTGTTGTTTTTTTTGGGTGTGGTGTTTTTGTTTGTTTGTTTTTCAGAAAATGGATATCTGTTATCAGTAGACACAACATGCTGATCCTGATTCATACCCCTGAGATCTGTAGAAGGAATGAAAAGTCAGACTCATTCATGTCCTGGGGGGGGCAGGTTTGAGGAGTGGTTGTGGCTAAGAGTACATCTCTAGCCTGCTTAACTTTGGCTATCTAGAATGTAAATGTCCAAGTCTGGCTGGGTGGTTTATAGTGGCCATTAGAACAGATTACAGCTGCTGTTGGGACCCTGCACACACCTAGTAGGTGGTGGGCTCCTGGAGTGGAATCTAGAAGTCCATACTGCAGAGTGTGATTCCATGAAGGTAGTGACTGTTCCACTCCACTCCTGGCACTGTGCAATCTCCTGTGCCTTGAGCTGAGCTGGGCCTGATCTGGCCTAGCATCAGCTTGTTTTGCTAGTGTGGTATTATGCCATGAGCTGCAGGTCCTAATTGCACCAGCTCTGGTTGTCCATTAAAGTTAGTGACCTGACTCCTAAACATGCCCAAGTTAACTTGCTGCAGCCAAAACTCACTCTGCCACTTGACTAGAACTTTCCTGCTGCCAGGAATATAAATGAAATTAATTTCTGAGATGACAAAATTGCAGGATGGTTGAGGGTAGAACATGCCTTCTGAGGCTGTCTAGGCCAACAACCTGGCTCAACTAGAGCAGGACGTTGTAGCTCAATACCATGTTTGCTTGGGTGTTGAGTATCTCTGTGAATGGAGCCTTGACAACCTTGCTTTTGTCATGTCCTTGGGAACCTTTCCCAATCAGTATGACTTCTCAAAGGGGATCAGGAATGGCTTTGCCAGAGCATTTTGTCCTTTGTCACGTGGTCCCCTGCCCACAACAGTGGTCTAGTGTATCCTATCATCATTCACGTGCTGCAGACATGGCTGTAACAACTCTTGATGCTCCTCAAATCACTTGCTGGTTCTACTCCTCATGGGCTTTGGCTTCCTTGACCCATCCCTTCATGCTAAGACAGTGTCTCTGTGTTCCTCCTGGGTCACTTGCTCCTATTTTCACTTCATGTTCCTTTTTCCACCTTGAGTTTAGGCAGGAGCTCCCCGTTCATTGCTGCTGGGTTTCTGCAGCCTTTTGCTTGATTTCTCACACATCACAGTTGGAGAAGGCAATCCCTGAAAATCAAACAACTATCCTGAATCCTTTTTCTGTCTCAGACTAGCTGCCATAGTTTCCCTTCCAAGCAGAACAGACCAAGGTCTACTCTCCTGACACCAAGGGTTATGATCCTGCTATTGCTCTGATGACCAAGTGGTATTTACTTACACTAGTGAGTCTGCTGCTGAGGTAAACACATTACCTCTTGATCCTTTTTTGTTGGATTTGACCCTCCTAATTTAGCTTTTGTCAGCAGGGAGACTGTAGACTCTCTGGGACTGAGGGTCATGTTTTTGTTTGCTTTTGTTAAGCAGTCATGCCCTAATCCTCACCCATTCCCAGCGTGGATCATAGCATTTGATATGGACCATCCACTAGTGCAGAAACCATTTGAGCACCATTTTCCACCATTTGGAAAGTGGTGCAGCTGGGAGAAACATGCTTCTCTGGCCAAGTTCTATATTCACAGGGCAGAGGATATCTAAGGGAGGAGGGGAAGAATGAAAGAAAAAACAATTTCATACTGTCTGTAAGATGAATGCTCAAGTTAAGCTTGTTAGTGTTGAGACATCTTTAAATCTGTCAATATTTCTAAGCATATTTGAGAAATTTTTATGGATACTTTGGTGATGATGCTTCATGTTTTGAAAATCTGTAATGTCCATGTGGTATGACCTATCATGTTGGTAGAATATGTATACAATAGTTTTATAAGCCTTGTACTTTGTCTCTTTTTGACAGATATACCTGGACTAACCATATTTATCCTTGAGGAAAAAAGAAATAGTATCTCTAAATTAAATCAGTTCTGTTTCATATTGGTGGTTTTTTTATTATTATTATTTCTAGGAATCTAGTCTGGATCCTGTTACTCTGGCCCATTCTGCATACCTATAAGTAGTTATTTCTAATTTAAAAAAAAAAAAATCACATTGTTTTTCCTAAATATTAGTTTTAAAAAACAATTTTATTTGGTAGAGAAGGAGGAGGGAGGAGTACCACACACTTTAACACCAAAATTAAGGTGGCCTACATATTGGGGTTTTTTTGCTTTGTTTTTTTTTTTTCCTCTGGTTAAAGGCTGCCCAAAAAGAGAGATGTGAATAAATTATTCAGCGTTCTAACAGGAGGAACCTTGTGGATCTTCTTATTCTTCCCTTGCCAGTGTGGAATTATTCTCTGTGTCATTTGGAAATGCAGCATCTAATGACAAAGTTGCTGAGGTAATGTCTTTTCCACCATTCCCTATTATTTTATCTATCAGAAGATATTGTCAGGTGCTCATTTGATAGCAATTTTTAATGACTAGCACAATAACTCTTCCACAGGTGGCTGTGATCATGGCCTCATTTGTTTGAGGTAATGCACAGACACAAAAGAGGGTTCTGTATGTGATCTTTGCCTTCCAAAAGGTGGAAGAGAGACAGATTCAGGGAACTGAGACTCATCTTTGACATTTAACATAAATAATATGCAGGGTTTTTGTTTCCTTTCAAATTTTCTTGGTTCCTGGCATAGGCAATGTCACATTTTAGCCACTGAAACAGAGCAAGCCAGTAAGTAACTAACATTTAGAACTAAAGCATAACAACAGCTGACACTTCCATATGAAATGCAGTTATGTGAAGGATAACTCTTGGCAGCAATCAAAGGTGTAGTTTCAGCACTAAGATCCACTTCAACTCACTCTTGGGAAATTCAGAGTTTTTGCTGTGTAGAGCGTGTCCCGTCGGTGACTTTGCCAACATGCTTTAAGAAAATTGTTCCATTTATTTCTCACATAACAGCAGGGTTAGCTGTGGCTGCTCAGTGTCAGCCAAGGGCAGGAACAGACATCCTGGGGAAGGGAGAAGAGGGAATGTGAGAAGTCATCAGGGGCATGAGGCAACCACCAGGAAGGGGTACGGCACAGCACCCACTGTCAGTGGCAACATCTTAGAGCTCTTCAGTGTTGTCCAAGAGCCTGGACTGAAGCATCAGCTCCTCTGTAGTAAGCAGGTTAGGAAGGAAAGAACTTGGTCTCAACTGCATTTTTATATTTATAAAAATAAATTAATATTAATAAATATAAAAATTATACTCATCTGTACATCTCAATGCTTATGTTTATAAAGAAATACTTTCATAGGTAGGTGTATATAGACCTGTGTGCCATAGTGTAAGTAAAGAAACCTTTTAACTAAGTACTTCATAGAATCATAGAATCAT
>NW_008591379.1:0-22923 GCF_000691845.1 Merops nubicus
ATGGCTCGGTCCTTCACAAAGATATAAAGTGGTGAAAGCTGTAATTGTTTCTAAGAAGTGTGAAAATATAGAAGGTATTGTCTGCAGAGATAATAAAACCATAAAATAACGTGATCCACAGTCACTGAAGCAGATTGTTTGATCAAGGTGACAAAATAATAACTTTTGTTTCTTGACATTCAACTTTGAAAAAAAAAAATCTTTCTGGTGGTGGTGGACACGGAAAGAACTCCTTTGTGTATTAACAACAGCATGTTAGCTCCTTTTTTAGTTATAAAAATCGTGATACGTTTGGCTGAAAAAGAGTGTACCTTCACATCACTGATTCTTCCCATAAAAGTATAAAAATATTAGAGACTATTTTCTGTTGGAATATAGGTGAAAAATTTCAAGACATCAGTAAAAGCATGAAGATTGTTTGAAAATATGAAAAAGATTTACACCAAAGTGCTGAACAGATAATGATTGACTTTGTGAGAAATTGTTCCATATATAACTTACTGGAGAATTATAATGAATATTATCTTACAGTTAATTGCTCAATTTCTGTACTGCACAATACGGTGAAGTACAATAGAGATAACACACCATTTGATCTTGAAGATTGTGTAACTAAAGTTTCCAATCATTTTTTCCCTCCTGCCAAAACAATTTCAGAACTGCAGGAGATATTTCATTTTGTCATCACTGACTGAATGTCAGGAAATAATGAGGCATGCCCCTGGAAGATTATTATACTTTGCGGTTGAAAGGATCTTAAAATATATTCCACATATTAGAAGTTATATTTGTTCATTAAAATATACCTGCTCAGTTTTGGCAATGCAATAATTGTCTTCTCAATTTTTCTATGCCAATTTTTAAAATTAGGAAATTTTTAGCTTTGTAATTATTACTGAAATGTTAAATACTGTGAGTTTCAGTAGAGGTGCTAGCCATGTTTCAAAAGTTAGTGTATTACACTTTGTTTATAGTAAAAATAAGGTTATAGTAGTGTTATACAGGTTTGTTTTAATGTATTTACAGTTTTCAGATAAGGTACTTTCCAATAAACCTATCACATTTCAAGTCAGAGAAAATATTTCTTTAAGCAGCATGTAAAATAGTCTGTGTGAGTTAGTGTCACAGGTAGTACCACTTAGTACATTTCTAAGTAGACTTTTATGAGAACATGTACATGAGTTAAAACAACAAAGCTCTGCCAATCTGTGTAGAGAGTGATAAATTCATGCATCACTGGTATTTGGAAGAGATTTCAGCTGTAGAACTACACATACTTGTTGGCTGCATTATGGGCTCCTCCCAATCATTACCTTCTGAAATCATCCTGTATTATTCATTTTCACAGCATGGTATGTACTATTGATCTTTCCTGTGTGGCATGTCTCACATCCCAGCTTTTATGGAAATTCTGAAAATAATTGTTAGAATTGGTGTTACTACTGCATGAATCAGACAGTATCTAACATGAATTGAGTTGCTGCTCTTTTGGTTTATTAATAGATCAAAGTTCTTATAAACAGAATGAAAAATATCCTCTAAAATAGACTCCACACATCTGATAGTAGTTATTCCTTATTATAGTATTACTTACATGCAAAGGATGTTGATAGTTTTAAGAGTATTAACTGGTTTTTTTTCTCTGTAACTGACAATTTGGTCACAACAAAATGTAGGAAAAGGATTTCAACACAGTAGGTTTAAAGATGGAAAATCATAGGACAAATATTGGAAAAGGTATGTTCTGTTTTAAGAATACCATATCATACGACAGCCTTTGTTCTTGTTTCATAGCTCGTCAGACACCTAAATGCTAAAAGATTCATCATTTACGTTGTGCCATAAGGTCGTAAATTACCAAACCAGATGACTTTGTGAACATTAAATTAGTGAATTTGACATTTACACTTGATTAAAAGCCCAGCAGGAAAATTTACCAAATATTTATATCTAATTAGTTTTGGAAAGATTTGCTCCCTGCTCGTTGTTAGTTTATCTGACTTAAATATGTAAAGGTCATCTGATTAGTTTTGTTTAATGGTAGAGGTTGCACTGAAAAGGCAATAAATGGTGTAATAGACAATTTTACATCCTCTGACTTTTAAGGCACACCTCTTTCTTTGTGGCCCTGATGACCAGAACTGAGTTTGAAGTTTGTTTCCTTCTTTGAAAAAAAACAAACCATAACACACTCAGTAAATGCAGACTATAAATCTTCTTCTGCATTAATGGCCATGTGACAGACAACCACCAGGCCCACGGGGCAGAAAGACCTATGGATCACTGCATTTATGTGTTACATTTGCATGCCCTTCTGAGACATGTAAGAAGCCAGAGCATAGGTGTACAGTTGAGAAATGCGCCTTTTATGGGACTACTTTCATTCCACAACATCTTTGACATGCTGGTGGCTGCAGCTCAGCACTGGGGTCACCCTCTGTCATGATTTAGGCCCAGACGACAACTAAGTACCAAGTGGCCTCATGCTCCTTCCTCTCCACCCCTCTGGTGGGATGGGAAGGAGAATCAGGAGAAAAAGGTAAAACCCCATGGGTTGAGATAAGGACAGCTTATTAGAACAACACAAAGAGAGAAGAAACAACAATAATAACAGTAATACTTCTCTAAAAAGAGTAAGATACATTGCAATTTCACCACCTCTCCCAGCCTACCACTCACTCCACCTGCTTGAATTGTGGACACTTCCTCCAGCCAGCTACCCTTCACACCCCACTTAAATACGAGGCATGATGCCAGCACGGTATCAAATATCCTCTTGGCTGGTCCAGGTGTCTGTCCTAGCTGTGGCACCTCACAGCTTCTTGGGAGGATTAGCCCTACCCTAGCTGAAGGCAGGACACCTGCTTGTGCCTTGCCCTAGCACAGTGGGTTCTCAGGCTGCGGCGTGTTCAGCCAGCGCTATTCAACACGCTGGTCACGGGGCAGGAGAGTGCAACAGGGCACGTATGTGAAGTGTGAGGACTATGCAGTGGAAACGAGTACAAAAGACGTGATTATAGTTCCCTTCATAGCAGGAGACAGAATTGTCACATTTCCTTTGAAGAGTCATAAAATGGAGAGTTTGAGAGATACTATCAATTTATGGCTGAAAATGGAGTATGTTTCAATACTTATTAGTATTTCCGTTGAAAGAAATCTGTGATGAGTATAATTTTTTTTCCAGTTTCATCACTGTGTTTGACACTACGTCACGTATAGCTTCAACGTTGTGTCTTGTCCTTCTCTTTCATTATGTATTGAAGTGGTAGATGAGTAAGAAATGGAATAAAGGTAACCTATGGGCATTTATCTTTGATATTCAACATGTACCTGACTGTCTGCCAGTGGAGCAGCTCTATCAAAACCACAGTTTCCACTGTCATGATATTTGTCTTCTCCTCCAAAGTGCTAGATATGGTGGCTTCACATTGTCACTTGATGAACTTGTCCGTTTCCTCTTTCTCTCCTTCACCGGCATCTCTCTGCCTAGCAAATTTGACTTGGTTTTGATCACTTCCTCATTTAGCTGCTCTCACTTCACAAAAGATTACTTTGTCTCTGTGGACCGTGAACTGCTGGCACCAGGCACAGATGCACGCTGTTTGCCATGGAAAAGTATTCTCATGTATGATCGCTGGTTAAATAAACAGGGAAGACCCTACTTCTAGCTGTACCTGCATTTCTTTTGTGTAAGGGGGTGGCCAGTTGCTGAAGTGTCCTGTTTATGTTCAGGAAATCCGTTTAGCCTCCTGTTCACAGCTTGAGAGAAAAACAGTTTTGCATTGCGAATATTGTGTGAGTATATAAGTGGCTTTTCTGAACAAAAATGTCCATGTGGCATTACAGGCTGTCCTTTGGAAATGTTATCTTTACTGTTTTATCCTAGAACTCTGAGAGTGTGCTATATTCTGAATTAATTTTCCAAATGTGAGTTGAATAATGCATGTACCTCACAATATAGCAATGGAATATTCCAGTAGCTTATTTGCATAACTGTATTTTATTAAATGTAAAAAAAAAAAAAGTAAAATATCTATTCATCTACACTTTTGTTCAACAAAACTAACACCATGAAAGTTTATTTCATTAGGCTTCAAAGGATTTTTTTCAGACCCTCATATAATTATCATTTAAAAGATAGAAACAAGCCTTTAAAACCATTTTGTGATGTTAGTGTTTAAATACAATTTTTAAAAGATTTAGATGGCCATTCTTAATGTATAAAAATAAATAGAGCAGTATATTCACAGTGAATATGTCAAGCCTGAATAAAATGATTCTGAAGCTTTCGATAGCAAAGCAATTTTTCATTTTTTTAATCAAAGGGTTGAAATTGGTGTCATAATTGTATATTGTTCTGACTGATTGTTGACATTTTTACTGCCTCCTGAAAATATAATAATAATAGGTTTAAAAGAAAATCTTCTCAAGTGATTGAGAGGAAGACCAGGGGGATACCACCTTCAAATAAGAAGTACTGAAACTAAGTTCAGTTGATTTTGGCATCAGCTAAAATCAGGAGCTAACCTTAAACAAGATATAAAGTCCTGTGAAGAATTCATAATCAAACTGAATTCAAGGACAGCATTCTAATTTACTTAATCTGTGTCCAGGGTCTTTTTTCTTTCTTATGTATGAGCTGAAAGGAAATGTAATATAATCATCTTTGTCCTGTCGTTCCTAAATACTTAGCACTTTTAGAGTACTGATAGAAATGAGTAGTAAGTACATCGACAGCTTTTAATGACCAAAAAGATTCATTTTGTACACCAGTGTCCATATGAGGTTTAATTAAGTGTATAATTACCTATTTTTAGGAAGTACTGAGTGCAAAGGAGTAGCAGGAGCAGGGCTGCTCCAAAAAGGAGGACAAAAGAGAGAGCACCCACATGAACCCTCAGGGCCATAATGGGCAGGGTGCAGTCCTGCAGCATCCAAGCAGGGCTGGACTGGAAATGGCAGGACCTATCAACAGTCCTGGACAGGTCAGGTGTGAGCCATGGACAGGGTCTGGTCAGGAACATCAGGAGGAAAAGCCAAAAGCAGGACTGGAGACAAAGCTGACCTCACTGAAGGTCCAGAGTCTTTACAGGAAATCCAGTCTGTGAGCCAGAACCACAGGAGACAGGATCAGGACCAAGTCACTCCTGACAGCCCTGTGAGCTGAAGTGGTGTCCTGGGCTGTGGGCAAAGGGGACACCCAAGGAAATGTGCAGGGACCACCAAGGCCAGCCATATCTTGGGGACCATGGCACTAAGCCTGAGTTTCTCTGCCAGCTCCATTATTGCATGTGAGGCTAAATAGAGGAGTTCTAGAAAGGTGTTAAGTACTTAAATGAAAAAATACTGGAAATAACACAGGTCCAATGGATCATATATATGACAAACTGTATAAGAAAGGGAACAGTTAATTAAGGTTTCATATTGCATATACTGCTTCCTGTGCTATTTTTGATAAAATATATAACATCTTTTGTAACAGGAAATATATAGTCCCAGATGCAACCAGACAGTCTTCCTTGGAGCCCTGTGTTGGGCCAGGATAAAGTTCATGTTCACAAGTGGGTGGGGCCACAACCCAGATAAACAACCGAACCAGCCAACGGGATACTCAGCAGTATACTGACATCATGCCTGTGCTGCTAGTGCTCATTAGATAGTTTGCTATACTTGCCTACCTAGACATTCATAACTACTGCATTTTTTTATTCATACCCAGAGCTCAACAGCTAAAAGAAATATCAAATTGTTGTTTCACTAACCATGACAGCAACTTCCGAGTGGGGCCATAGTGAATTAAAAGTCATCGGCAATAAACAGTTCAACTTGTTAAATATTTCCTTTTTTTTTTTTTTTCATTATGACACTTCAATGATGAAAACATAATTTCCAGTGTAGCTAATCTGTTGAAAAGGGCAATAGAATCTGTTCTTGAAGTGCTGGGGTTTAAACCCCCAGCCCTGAATGAGGACTGGCAAATGGGATGTTGTCCACAACCAGGCAAGAAAGACCCTCGTGACTGGTTTTCACCCAGGGTTTGGCTAGCCTTGGGTGGGAACTGATTAGGAGATCGCCACCAGGTGCCTCCACCTTCTGCATTAACTTGGAGGTGGAGTAAGAAGCCAATTACATAAGAGCTGACTCTGCAGGCAGTGGAGTTGGGAGGCCTGCCTATATAGTGGGTGTGTTGTGTGGAGATTCTGGTTATTGGAAAGGCTTCCTGACTGTGCATAGCAACTGGAGTTCCCAGGATGTCAGGGCAATATCATGAGTCTCTCTCTGGGAAGTTATACCATGGTAGGACTTGTTGCTTGGCTGATTCCATCTACTGCAGCTTGGTCCATGAGCCAGCTTGCTCATTTCTTCATGCAGTATGCTGTGAGTGAGTATGTTTATTTATTTATCCCTCCAGAGGTTTGGCACCTTGGATTGTTTATGCATGATTTAAGATCAGAGGGAGGGCTCTGGCTGTTGGTCTGCCTGTTAATGATAGTTTCTTTCTATATTGGGCAAGTGGTCAGCATAAGAGTTCTTCATAATTTTTTTAAGAAAATTTATGATCCAGGAGCTTGATTTTGCAGCTTTTCTTTTTGGAAAAAATATTTAAGTTCATTTTAACTTTATCTTCAGAAGTCATGCTATTATATCTGTACTCCAATGCAGCAAGAAAACAAACTATGAGGAGCATGAAAGTCAGATGTCAGTATGGCAGCCAAAGTAAAGAAAATGGCTAGTGCTACCAGAGAGAGGTCTTTGGATTGCTTGGCTCTCAACTGTGAGGAGTTTGGGCAGGTTTTTTGTTTTTTGTTTTTTTTTTTTTTTTTCCTTAGAATGAACCAATTGAATTAATTTAGCACCTACTAGCAAATCAACAATGAGTAGTAGCTTTACAGGCAGAGCACAGTTAAGTAGATAACTGAATTAAGGTTCTGTGTTGAGATGGTTTTGTTTGCTTGGAATTCTATGCATGTGTGATTTTGTTTCAGTTTCTAGGAGACTTATTTTATATAATAGAAATTCTGCCTGAGGAATCAAAGATTATAGAGTAATGAAACTTATAGATCATTTGTGATAGGAAGAAAAATCACTGAGTTCAGAGTCTCAAATTGCCTTGTTTTCCAAGCTGTGGCTGGAAAACAATAGGCACTTCTAACCTTTCTTTATCAGCAAAATGAAGAGATAAAAATCAGCTTCTGACATCACTGAAGGAAAGCCAATTTAGTATTTTAGCTCTCAATTCCTGTAGAGTATTTCATCTTGCTGTTGCTACGTAAACTCCAGTTTTGTGGGTTTTTTTGTTTGTTTCTTTGGTTTTGGTTTGTTTTTTTGTTTGTTTGTTTTTTTTTCCTGGAAAGTTAATAGTTTGGTTGTTGCTGCTTTTAAGCTGCTTAGGTCTTTTAGTTTAATTTTTACTTTGCAGAGTGTGTGATCAGGTTGGTTAGTAAAATTAATTGTCTTCCAGCTAATCAACCATTTTATACCACCACTGTCTTGCTATCCTGCCTAAGTCATGTAGTTCAAAGTAGCTTTAAAGTATTCTTTTTTTTCCTGTTCCCTCAGACCAGCTCTGTGTTTCATCTCTAAATGAAATTTGCCATCAGAACAGAGACTCAGGAGGGATCCTTGGCCAGTTAAACTCATAACTGCCAATACACAGAACTATCTGGGCACTCAGAAAGGGTGTCTGTGGTACAGGTTAGTACCATGCAAGGCCGTAATATGGAATCATTATTGGAAGGGAATGAAGTTTCATCTCTAAGTTGCTCCAGTGCAGCCTCCAGCAAAGTTTGGTCTCCTGCTGCATGAAACAAGGACAAATTGTGGACAATGCTTAAGGACTGGATGATCGGTTTCTGTGAGGTGTATCAGGGCTGGCTGTGGGGACAACATCACTCAAATGTAGAGCTTGAAGAAGGTACCTCCTAGTATAATTAACTTCAGTTTCCTGCTCATAGTAATAGAATTTGAAGACAATGAAGGCCATCTGGAATGCCCATGCAAAGCTATGCTGCACTAGTATGCAGGATTATGCATGGAAAGGGAAGTACTGTAGAATTCAGGGCTTCATTAAATTAGTACTGTTCTATTTTAAAATGTCGATGTTCTTCTAGGTCATTGTTGACATAGTTCAGTACCCATTTAGACACTTAAGTCCATATAGGCACATGTCCAAAGCAATACAAATCCCTGAATGCCTAGAAAAATCCATATCTATTTCAGATTGAAGACACTTGTACGATTCATTGTGGATATGGAATAAAATGTTACATATTTTCTGAAAATTAATTAAAAATCCCTAAAGTATTCATAGCTGCTGGTCAAAAAAGTTATTTGTTGGATTTTATTTGGTGGCTTTTTGCTAACAACTGTTTTCTACACCATTGAAAGTAACAGAAGAAGAGGAGAGAGGAGGAAGAAAAAGCAAATTTTGACATAAATGCTGCTTTCAATTTTCATTTGCTTTATATTTTTGACAGAAACATTGCACTATTTTTACATAACGTTGCTTTGTAAAGGGATTTAGCTTTTCATGAAACAGTGAAATGGCAACACTGGATACTGTTCTGGACAAGAACTTTCCATTCTGTTTTACTGTTTTCTTTCTTTTGACAAGTAAAATATAAGGAACAGCAGAAGGGGTTTTTTGGTTGGTTGCTTTTTGTTTCCCCCCCTCACCACAGCCACTTATTTGAAGTCCTAACCTTGGTATTTATCAAAGGACTGTAAGCACAACTACTGGAAAGAATCGTAGGTTAGAGGTACTTTGTTAGATTTGATTAGGGCTACACATGTGAATGTGTCAACAGGCTCATAATAAAATGGCACTTTGATGGGGTTTAAATTCCTGACAGACTGCCAACTCTTGTGTATGACCTTTGCCTAGCAAAAAGCTCTTAAACCTAATTAATTGCATTTGATCATGTTGTCTTCTGGCCCTCTCTGATGATAAAATCCCTGAGTCTCCAGAGATGCCTCCTTCAGTTTGAACCATAGAGGTTTAGTGCTTTGGTGCACTGACTGATTTATTCCCTGTGATGATTAGTGGAGTAAGTGTTTCTGTGATCACAGAAACAGTATTTTGAAAGTCACTTTCTAAAGACCCTTGTGGAGGAGGATCTTAGTTATGTTCTTTATACAATTTAGGCAGCACTGTTCTTCCTTTCTTGAGGAAACAAGAAGGATGTGGTGATATGGAAATGTTTTTTTTAGATAATCCATTAAATTTGTAAGTTAGCATGTTGCTGCTAGGGAGTTGGTGATGGCAACAGCTTTTAGGCTTTCCTGATGATCAGACTTATACAAGTAAATTAGATTTCTGATTCCGTTCTCCTGAGTCATAAGTGCGGTTGAAGTAAACTTTGTCTTAGAAAATGTTTTCTCTAGCAGGATGGACAGCTTTGCCAATTCTGTGAGGATTTACTCTCTACAGGTAGGCTGGTGACAATATTCTGTATGTTTCATTTTGTTTGGAAGCAATAATCAAGCTTTGTTTTTTACATGTTGGAATAGGAGACTTAGAGATGCTCAACACTGTTGTCTTGGTTTTCACATTAGTGCGCAGGAAGGGTTTTTTTAATTGTTAATTAAACTTTTGTTCTTAAAATGATGGTGGTAATTTAGCCAGTTTTTCCCTCTATCTACTGTATCAGTAACATGACATGGTAATTGTAGTGTATCTGAAGCAGAAGTCACATCAATTAAACAGCAATGTGAAAATGATTCATCTAGGCAAACAATATGTTCATGGTGCTATTACATTGTTCTTTGTGTTTCAGACTGTTAATTGCATTAATTACATTAATTACCAAAGATCAGTTTGCAGCTGAAATCCTGATTGTCAAATCTAATTTGGTTTTTATACTGTTAGAGCTGTCAGCAGATAGTCTGGCAACTGCAAAAAAATATCAGTACTTTCTGCCTGTAATGGGATATTTTAGCACCATCATTGAATGTCTGTTGTAAAGTATATTGACTGAGGATTTCATTATTAATATCTACTGTTATGTGTTGACCGAAAATTCTGTGGTTTTCCTCTGGAAACTTTGGCTGCTTTAATAACGAGGACACTCACTGATCACATTGCATCTAAGGTTGACAATTTTTATAGACTAGTAATCTTCTTTTGTATAAAGATGAATTGTGACCAACTTTTCAATGTTGTTGAAAAGCATTGAATAATTTTTTTCAGGAAAAAAAACCTCAAATGTATCCTGATTGAATCATAGTCTGATTTGCTGTGAATATGCCCCTCTCTGCAAAGTTAAAATATAGTTTTGACATGTCTGTCTCGTGTGGTGGGCTTGCCTTGGAGATCTCTGAAGCACTGGAGAAATGCAAAGTTATTAATCTGGGGCAGACCCAAGCTGGTTTGCATATATGTAAGTGTGCCTTATGCTGGATTCCCATTTGTGGGTTTAAAATGAAGTGGGGCTGTGCACAGCTCCCTTCAGCATGGAAATACCCTTTTTGAACTCAAATTAAAATGTATTCCTGCAATTGCAAGTTTTATCACAATGGACTGAGTGCATAGAATGAAGATTTTTCTGAATAACATATATAAGAAGGCAACATGACATAAACATAGGAGTAGGATTAAAATATAGAACTTGCCAGCCACAGCTGAAATAACATGCACATGCAACTACTGTACCTAGCAGTGACAAGTAGCTAATGATTATGGAAAAATATAACAAAAGAGGATGGACAAAAGGGATCTTCTTCGTACATCATTACAACTTCTGTACTCCATACATTGTTGGATTTATGTAAAAGCAGTCAGTCATATTAGTACCAACTGAGAGTGCAGTTCTTGTAAATTTAAACCCATTTGTACTTTTGGCTTCCAAAACATCTTGTGGCAATGACACCTTTTTCATCAACCTCAAGTTTACCCTGTGTTGGCTAGAGTACCTTAATTGTTTCAGTGATCTCAGTTGCTGCTTCATAAAGCTAGGATAAACCCAGTACAAGACTGATCTGTTCTTAGGAGACATATCAAATCTTGGAATTTATGAAATGTATTTCACAATATGGTTTAACATGTGTGATAACAGCATAATTTGGTATAATTGAATACTTAATAGAGACATAAATAATTTTCTGCAGTAGAAAAATTTAAAACAGTAAAAGGGTAACTTTATAACAGGCAGAGTAATTAGGACCTAGATTCTCATAAAATGCAGTTTCTTGTTCTTGACATAAATGTGTGTTGTATGAGTAACTTTAACTTCAATACACTTTCTTCTTTTGCTTTTAGATCTGTATTTCTAAGGAATGAGTATTTAATAAGTATAAAACAAGGGAATGAGATCTGTAGAGTTTTGCAGAACTCCCACACAGTATACTTGGTTAAATCTGCTGAAAAGGAGGGCTTGCACCTCAAAATTAGTTTTGGCTAAAAAAGTAGCAAGTAACCCAGATTAAAGTAAATCCATCTATTTTTATTCAGGACTTCATATTGAAGAGCAAAAGCAAGAGGATTTTTTATGTCATAACTAAGAACTTGTACAATCATATAGCCTCAGCTATGAATAGTTGTGTTTTCCTCTTGCTCTTGCAGGGAATAAACAAATCCAGATTACATGGACACATCCTTAAGGGTCTGGCACATGCATTTTAGGTTAAATTCTCTCAGCTGCTGAACTGGTTAATTTTATTTCACAGTGAGTTTCAGCAGGGCACCTCCCCATATTCTGGAAACGTCTGCTTTCAGTGTTACAAGCAGCAGTGCAATTCAGGCCTGTCCAGTGTGGTGTGTGGGCTATGCACAAGGAATCATCTTCATAAAGGATCAGTTTGTGTGTAACCACATCCTTATATGAATTTCAAGTGAAGCATATAGAGTTATCTCAGCTTTAGTACCTAGTCTTTCTGTTATAATTTGTGGGTTTTTTCTCAAACGTGTTTCTTGAATACTACTTCATAATAGATGAAGAAAAAAAGCTTAAAGATCTTGTGAAATGCTTAGGCTCACACAAAGAAAGCATAAAAATTCATTTAGTCAGTTAAGGGAGGAATTTATCAAAACAATGGTTAGGACTTGTGGCATGTGTCTGTGTTAATCTACTCCTCTTGGAGTTTCACAAATAGAGGCTGGGGCTTGTGTTCCTGGTATTGATCTTCATAATTTTTATTCTACCTACATTGTGATTCTAGTTAGAGATTGCAACAAAAGCAGAAAGTCCTTGGAATAATTCCTGATTTAATAGCTTTGAGGACAGATTATTGTATTTCTAAATGGAAAGTCACTTATTGTCACTTTACATGCTTAAAATAAAGATAAAAGATTAATTTTACCACAGCATGTTTTAGGGGTTTTCCTAGTCAAGACAAGAGCTTTTAAAATTCATATTCAACTTCAAATAACTTCTGAAATGTGTTTTAAAGATTCTGTCATATAAAGCAGATAACTGCTGTTCTAGAATAATAGCAGGTAAGTAGCAAAATGAAAATATTTTGTCCACATCTCATCAGGTTCTTTGGCTTCCTGTCAATTTAGGATGAAAACCATCTCGGTACAGGTTCAAAAGAAGGTTTAAGTTCAGTGAAGTGTGAGTTGTGATTTACTGTAATCTGTGCTGTTGATACATATTGGATTAGAATTGTTGAACATGAGTCAGTGTGTAGGAAAAAGCAGCTGCTTCCAAACACAGCCGCACAACTGAGCTGTCCTTCACCTTCCATCTTATGAAAACATCATACATGTGCCACTGAATGGCTGTAATGCCAATTCTGCACATGTTATTTTCATCAATTAAATTTCATTTTTCTTCCTTTCATATGCTTTGCATCTTTTACTTTTTACTCCTGCAGCTAAATTTCATCATGAAAAAGAGTTGATTGAACATTCATCAAGAAAAATAATAATTCAAAATTATCCTGAAGTCAAGCTGCTATAAAGAAAACAACTTTCATCTCAACTCGTATGAGAGAAGACCTGTTCACTGGAGCAGAGAAAATACGGTAAGCACTGTTTCCATTACTGAAAAAAATGAATGACTCTTTCAATGGAACTGTAAATAAAGAATAATGAGAATATTGTTAGTCATAAAACTATTGTTGTTGTCCTATTACTGATGTTTCATCAGTGACTAACTGAGCATGCTCAGTTTAGCTTAGTACATTGCAAACAAACTAAAACAGCCAGGGGAAAAAAATCTAAACTTTATAACCCTTTAAAGTGGTTAAAGGACTAGCTCAAGAAAGAGACATTTCCAGGAAGGAAAGAAATCATATGTCATTTAGAAGGATACATATATTTCTATTTGGTCAGGAGGAGGAGAGGGGGGAAGAAGGAAAAAAAAAAAAAAAAAACCCTCAACATTGTAACCCAAACTGCTTTACTGCTTTTAAATCCTCTGCCTAGGTATGCGTATAATAAACTGCTTTTCGCATTCATCAAATGTGAAAGAGACAACTTCTTGGGGGCACTGATACCCCTTTAATTGCAAATTTAGTGAAGGTTCTAACAAGAGGTCAATCTGAAAGGGAAAAAAAAAGAATAATTTTGAAGATGTTTGGATTAATGGAGTTTAAAATCCATCATAAGAAACCAATAATTTTCATCCTGCAATGGAAATTCCTTATGTTATTATTTCAAGGAACTTCAGTGTTTGTCTACCTCAAAGAGCACTTCATTATGTCCTTTTTCTGATGATGCACTAAAAGGACCTGGGGGTTCTATATTGTCAGCCAGCTGAATATGAGCTAACAGTGTGCCCAGGGTGGCCAAGGAGGTCAAGAGCATCCTTGTTTTTTTCAGCACTAGTGTGGCCAGCAGGACTAGGGGAGTGATTGTCCCCTAGTACTCAACACTCGTGATGATTCACCTCAAACACTGTTTTCAGGTTTGGGCCCCTTGCTACAATAAAGACACTGAGATGCTGGAGTAGGTCCAAAGAAGGGCAACAAAACTGGTGAAGGGCCTAGAGCTCTAGAGGAACAGCTGAAAGAACAGGGATTGTTTAGCCTGGAAAAAAAGTAGGCTCAGGAAAGACCTTATTGAGGTGAGGTTCAGTCTGTTCCTCCATGTAGCAATCAATAGGACAATCAATGCCTCAAGTTGTGCCAGGAAAAGTTTAGATTAAATATTAGTTTTAAGCACTTTGAACAGGTTGCCCAGGAAAGTGTTGGAGTTGCCATCCCTGGAGGAGTTTAAAAGCCATGTTGATGTGGTGGTGGGGGACATGGTTTAGTGGTGAGTGGCAGTGCTGGGTTAATAATGGGACTTGATAATTTTGATGGTCTCTTCCAACCAGAACAATTCTATGATTACAAATTCTATTTGAAGAAGATAATGTGTAATACTCCCTTGCAAACCTAAATAACAGTATTTGGTTGGCATGATTGCTTCCTGTTGCTTACATATTTTCCCTCTTCAACTGTAAATCCAGTTTTAGAGGAATGTAGTTAAATATCCACTTAACATCTAGATTTATCTCTACAGAGATGGAGAGTGAGGTTGGGAAACCTGTATCCCCAGTAAGGCCTTGCAGTAATTACCATTACTGCCATTAATCATCCAATAGTGACATGACATCCTTTGGCTTAAACTATTTTTGTTGGTGCACTCGAAGGGGTATCATCCTATAATCTGAATAGCCTAGTTCTCACATTAAAACTCTTCACTTTACAGCACTGAATGAATCGTTTGTGTTTTACTAAAGGTGAAGTATTTCTAAGAGTTAATCATGTCTTCAGGCTGTGAAATTTTATGAACTTTTTTCCTTGGACACCAAAATTTGCCTGGAATATTCATAAGCATCTTCATAATTTCATTGGAGCAGAGCATTTGGTGATTTTCTGTTAAAACATTACTGATTTAGTTTTGAGGATTTTTTAAAATTTTTAATACAGCAATCACTCCCACTGAAAAATGGTGGCATTTACCAAGATAAATTGTCTTTTTTATAGTAGTCTGTTTCTGAAAGCAAAAGAGGAGATTTTGCACTTCTGTGCAGTCGTGAGCTAAACTAAGTAATGTAGTTTGATGTAGGAGACTCCAGGTAAAATTTCTGACCTCAGTAAACACAGCCATTAATCTTTTTAA
The DNA here is from genome assembly GCF_000691845.1 of Merops nubicus. Lineage (NCBI taxonomy): Eukaryota > Metazoa > Chordata > Aves > Coraciiformes > Meropidae > Merops > Merops nubicus. The sequence goes on from NW_008591379.1 coordinate 15,050, forward strand.
AATATAAGAACAGACAAAATAAAACTTGACTGTACATGAGTGTATATGTGTACATATTTAGTGTTTGAACTGTGGCCACATCATTCTTTTTTCCAGGGCTTTCGTTTGTTTTGGTTTTTTTTTTTTTTCAATTTTAAACATCACTGAAATTGTTGTTTGATTGTGTTCTGTGAGGAAAATAGCTTACTCATTATATCTGTTGGAACTCAACACAAAGTGCTGCTTCCACAAAGTTCCTGCAAGTGCTGAAGAACAGTTTTGTTCACAGCAGAGAGTCTGAGCTGTTAACACTTGGTAATGGTCAACAGCAGGGGAGACTCTAGAGTCAAACCCTGATCTTTCTGACAGCTGTTTGATTCTTAGGAAAGGGTGTTCTCCAGCTGACCACAGCTTACTCTCAGGAGTATCCCAGTCACCTCATTATGCATTGCTTGCTTCTGTCAGCAGCAGTTCTTGGTTTCACAAGTCCTGATGAGTGCTGAACTTAACAGTGTTTGGGTGCCCCTACCCAGTTTTCAAGTTTTTGCCATTAACCTTATTAACAGAAACCTTTTCCTGTTTAAGTCTGGAGTTCCTGTCAGTTTTGAAACCAAATCCTGGCTTTCCCCACCTCCCACTGAAAGCATGTATTTAGTTCCCTAAGTGGCTAGAGCAGCTTTGGAACAAATATGTAAGAGTGACTGCATGATAAGACAGTCGGTAATGATCAGCTTTTAAAACTTGTTTAAACTAATTTGTTTATTTCAAGTCATCCTGAATCAAATGTATCCTTAGCTTATCAGAAGAAAAGGGGCTTCATCAGAATAGCACTGAAATAGGAAAGTAATGTTAAGATAAAAGGAGTTATCAGATAGAGATAAAGCCTTTCAGTATTGTTATGTTATTATTTAGTTTAATTATTTTTAATCTCTGGAAGAAGACAGTAGAGTGGGAAGTGAAAATGATACGTATAAAATTGTTACTAATTTGTTGCATCCAAATTTCAGATTATCTTGCTTGAATTGCCGTCAATTTGAGCGAGACAATCTTGTTGAGCTCTATAGTCTAATCTTTAGTCTAAAAAACAGATTATTAGTGCAGTTACAATAATGTTAACGTTTGTGGTTCCATTCACCATATTCAGTTAAAATGAGATAAAAGAAGAATTTCCTATCTACCTCTTTTTCTGATGTTGTCAGACAAATGTCCTCAGAATGATGTTCTTTTGCCTGCCCTCTGGGCTCCCAAGGCTCAGCCTGAAATGATCAAAAAGAGCTGCTGACAGTGAGGCCTTATTTTGTAATTTTTTTTTTTCCCAGGAACAAAATTGAGGTTTACCAGCCTGTAGGTTTCATGGACTGTTTTTTTTTTTGTCCGTTTTTGAAGATGATTGCAACACATGGCTTTCTCTCCTCCTTTCTGTGGATCTGTGTCCCTCATTACTGTGGCCTGCCCCAGGGATCGCTCCCTTGCCCTAAGCACACTGGGCAGATTTCAGCTCCCACAGTTAGCCCAGTTAGCTGCAGAGTCCGAGCCACTGTGCACCAAAGCCTGCCTGCCAAGGCCAGTGGCAAGAGATGCTGAGGAAACGAGTGCTTCATTACCGTACTGGCACAGGCAAGTAGCTATGCAGTGTGTGGGCAATATGCTCAACTAAATGCTTGGCCAAAATCGCATGAAGTTAGTGTCCGTATCTGAATTAGATGGGGCTTTGGGTAGATATGGGCACATCTCAGTTCAATCAACACTAAAAGGTTGTTTGTAGGTGTTCAAGTAGTTCCTCTAGCTAGTGGATTACTTGAAGAGTCCTGCTATGGTTGGATACTTGACATTGAGGACTGCACCTTCTGGCCCAAAAGTGTACATGCAAAAATCTCAGAGTTTTTGCATGTGAGAAATTGAGAGGTTTTAACCTATTTTTAAAGCTACCTTTAAATATCTTTGTCTTTCACTTTAAATAATTTGAGTCTGTACCAAATCTGTAGCACCTAATGAATGTCTAGATAGAAGTCATTTTCCTCTTGGCCTCAATTTTGTTAAGCTACTTTACTTTTCTTGCATGGAAAGTCCCTGCAATTCCATTAATATATTAGTAGATTTTCTGGGCTCATTTGAGTTCAAATGTCTGGCAGAAAAGGACCTGGGGGTCTGGGTGGATAGCCAACTGAACATGCACAAGCAGTGTGCCCAGGTGGCCAAGAAGGTCAACAGTGTCCTGGCCCATATCAGAAATGGTGTGACCAGCAGGAGCAGGGAGGTGATCGTGCCCCTGGACTCATGAGCACTCACGAGACTGCACTTTGAATTCTGTGTCCAGTTTTGGGCACCACAGGGTAAGAAGGACATGGAGGTACTGGAGTGGGCCCAGAGAAGGGCAGTGAGGCTGGTGAGAGGGCTGGAAAACATGCCTTGTGAGGACTGGCTGAGGGAGCTGGGGTTGTTTAGTCTGCAGAAGAGGAGACTGGGAGGTGACCTTATTGCTCTCTGCAACTACCTAAGAGGAGGTTGTGGTGAGGCTGGGGTTGGGCTCTTCTCCCAAATTACTGATGACAGGACAAGAAGAAATGGCCTCAAGTTGTGCCAGGGTATGTTTTCATTGGATATTAGGAAGAATTTCTTCACTGAGAGAGTGGTTAGATACTGGAACAGGCTGCCCAGGGCTGTGGTGGAGTCATCACCCCTGGAGGTGTTCAAGAAACAAGTAGATGTAGCACTTGAGGCTATGGTCTAGTGGTTAGGGAAATGTTAGGAGGAAGGTTAGACTTGATGATTCTAGAGGTCCTTTCCAACCATAGTGATTCTATGATTCAAATGCATTGGGCAGATTGATCAACAGTATACAGAATATTCTAGGCAAAACACTGAGGAAAGATTAGTATTGTTTTGTATAAAAGCCTTGGTTATTTTTTTCTCTTTCTTTCTTTGCTGGCATGGTGCCTTCATTCTTTAAAGTAAAAGCTCTAATAAAAGCAGAAAGTAAGATGAAAACTGATAGCGAGCACAGTAGAAGGAAATTGCGAATGGAAGAATGTTTAGAGTCCGCTGAAGATACACCCAGATAGAATAACCTGTTATTCCTTTGTACACAGAGCAAATGACACATTTTTATTTCTGTTCCAAATCATTATTAGATGTGGCTTAACACACTTCTAGATAGTCACTAATTTTTTGGTCATTTGTCCTGGGTTCAGCTATGATAAGGTTAATTTTCGTCAGGAGCTGGAAGAGGCAACAGTCAGGAGAGACCACCAAATCAGCCAGTGGCATGTTCTTATACCATACTGATGTCATACCCGCTATAGAAGGGTGGGGGGGGTGCGCTGGGTGCGCACGGGTCTCTGGCCTGGGACAGTTGTAGCTCTAGGAGGTTCAGTGAAGTTCCATCACTCACTTTATATATTGCTTTATCACTGTTGCTTCTTCTCTTCTTGCACTGTTCTATTAAGTTCACCTTATCTCAACCCACAAGGTTTTACCTTTTTTCTCACTATTCCCCTTCCCAGCCCGCAGGGCAGGGTGTGTGAGTGAGCAACCCCACGTGTTGCTCAGTTCCCAGCTGGGTCTAAACCATGACTCCAGTACACATTAGAAGTAGAAAATGAACATGACCTGCATTGAGGTAGCTGTTTTCTGCTTAGTAGTCTGAGTTTGTGACTCTTTTTTTGTATCCGTCTAATTTCTGCAGAATTTCAGATTATGTATCAGAAGAAGTCATGATCGCTAAATTAATTTTCTGCTGTATGTAATGTTGGGATGCCATCAAAACCAACAGCTTTGTATAAGTGTATCTCAGTAGAGTGTGATCTCAAGAGACAGTTTGTAGTGTCTCAAAATAATATATATCAGCTTGAGATAAGACTAATCATTTCAATAAAATGTTGAACGTATTCTTTACTTTCCACAGTCAGAGCACTAATCTATATAAACACACCTAAATATTCAGTAGTATTGGAATATTTACATCTGAAACTCCTGTCGGCTGCATACAGGAGGAAGTGGAATGCTTTCAAGTTCTGTTTTTTGTCTTGCTCTTTTCCCAGTTATTCCCAGAATATCTGAGCTGACTGTATATGGACTATAAAAGGCTACATTTGGTTAAGGAGGGTCATTCCAGACAATGTTTGGGTTTTTTACATAACTGAATAAACTTATTCAAAGACTTGGTACTTCCTCTGTTAACTATCTTTTGTTTCAATTTGGCAGTTTTGGGATTCTTTGAATAAAACACATTTCTTTCCTTCTCTGTCAGTAGTGGCATTTCCTTTGAAGGAAATCAGGAGCTCTTAAAATCTATGTCATTCTGTTCTGTGAACATAGGAATATTGAAGTATAACATCTTTTGTTTGTTAATTCTTGGTTGCTTTTTGTAATTAAGCAGATAAAAATGTAGGTGGAGGAACATCAGTTACTCTGGAAGCTTGTGTTATATATAACACTTGATTTAAAACCACTTCAGTATCACCACCTTCAGAAAATGAAGCAGCTGTAAGAAGCAAGTAGTCGAAGAAAACTGGGACCAATGAATCTAACAGATTGCTTAGGACATTCAAAAAGTCCACATGTGGCGAAATTAGAAATAATGAAGCTTTTAAGTAATATCTAAAGCAATTCTTTGGCATTTGTCCTAATGAAGTGATAACAACTCTGTGTTATGGTTCACAAGTTACCTTTAACGCACTGAAAATTTCCATCCCTAGAATACTTAGAAAAAGAGCTTTAGGTGTGGTAACCTCTCAAGTGAGAGTCACTTGAAAAGTGGGAGAAAGTAAGTGACACTTATTTTTGCTGTAGAAAGTTTTATTTTGTATTCTTGTTTCCAAATATCCAGAAAGTGTAGGCTTCTTATTCATGTATTTGTCAGGAAATTAAATTGGGTTCAGAGGATGGGTTGTGTTTGGAACTTTTTCTTTTAATTTAAAATCATTAAATCCAGATTTATTTCAAAGATCATTAGCAGCCATTTAAATTAATCTGTCAATGAAAAGCTATGTGTGAGCAACAGTAGCTGGTGCAAGACTCCCTTCCTCTTGTCCTCCACAGAGAGCATCAAAGAGGATGTTTAGGGGTTTCTTGCTTTGAAGCTGCCCTAGCTCCTGGGAAAATTCTGTATTAGCTCCCAGGTTGCTGGATGGCAGTTTAGATGTTTATTAAAGTAGCTGTTGGTATTGACAATGAACAGGTAAAAATATGCTGGTCTTCATATTAACATATTTTGTAGATGTAGTTTCCCAGCATCTTCGAATGTATGTATGAAACTGTGATATGCAAAAAGACAGTGATATAGAATCATAGAATGCTTTGAACTGGAAGGGACCTCCAAAGGTCATCTAGCCCAACCCCCCCTCCTTGCAGTAAGCAGGGACATCCTCAACTAGATCAGGTTGCTCAGAGCCACATCAAGCCAGACTTTGTATGTCGACAGAGAGGGGCCCTCCACTACCTCTCTGGGCAGCCTGTCCCAGTGTTTCATCACCTTCATAGTAAAGGACTTCCTCCTAATATCTGATTTAATTCTACCCTTCTCAAGTTTAAAGCCATTGCCCTTTGTTCTGCTGTGACATGCCCTTGTAAACAGTCATATGAATATATGCCTGTTTACAATATATGAATGCAGTGTTTTTTTAATTACCCAATTATCGTAAGTAGAGAAAAATTAGTGATGCTAAAGATACAAAACTGGGACCAAATAACACTGTCAAGCACATATTATTTTTTCTAACCTTGAGATTTTGATTGGAAGGCTAAGAATCCTCTTAAGATAAGTAGACAGACTAAACAAAGCTTTGAATAGAAAACTGCAGTAGGGGTGGAAAAAATGGATGCAATAGTTCCTAAAACTGCTTTGGGATTATATTAAAAAAACCCAACCAACCAACCAAAAACTTAGATGTTAAAGACTTTCAAGAAGGTACATGTGACCTTTTTTCCTGAAAAGATAAATAAATTAGTCAAAGCTAAATCCAACAATTAAATTAATTGTTCAATGTCCAGTATTTGTTACACAAGACTGAAGAATTTTTACACATCTGACTCTTGTGTCTAAGGGGCTTTGGAGTAAAGATTCTCAGCTGTGTGTAGAAACTAATGCTGTTTCTAGATAAGCAGTTGAGGAGCTGAGGACTGAAAATGAAACCTGTTAACTGGAAATTAAGAATAGGCATATTTATCAAAACTGTTTTGTGGTGGTTTTGTTTGTGGTTTTTGTTTTTGTTTTTTTGTTTTTTTTTTTTTTACTTTGTCTCAAAAATGGGAATCAATTGTTAAAATAAGTGTTAATTATTGATTTTCAACAGATGTTCTTCAGTGATAGGTCACAGAATGTAGAAGTGTTCAGAACTGTGTGAAGTAGCAGTGGTAAATACAATGGCAATTTTTGCTCTTATTTGAGTAATATTGCAGATTTGTGGTGTTGTAGAGAAAGGGTGAGTTTGCTGCTACTCATAAAAACATAGTGTTATTTTGTTAATCCTTTAACAGGTTTTTTCTCATTCTAAATAGTGTTTTAGAATATTTCTAAAAGCAAAAAAATCTTATTCAGCAGACTATTTTTCCACTAAATAATGATCAAAGGGAAGCAATCCATCAGTTCTGCTCTGACTCAGCCTTACATACAGTCAGATGAATCATACGTATTGCTGAGAATTTCTTGCATATCTTTCTCAAAGGCTATGATGTTACTTCAGTTCCAGTCCTTTGCAAATTGCACCCATTAATGTTTCCTTTGTGAGACTTCAGAACGTAGAATGCAAGCTATTTGGGTTATTACCCTACTTTCACTCATGTAGTTAATTCTTGTTTTTATTTTATGCTCATAAATGTCAGCCAAGCACATAGGAACACATTTTGCTGAAAACTTTGGAAACTCAGATTTGTGTGTAGTACAAAATAAAAAAAAAAATCTAAGTGCTGCAGCTGGTTAGATTGTAAGCGTGATTCATCTGGAAGACAAAGTAAAATCCTGGTTTATACCAGTTTAGTTGCATCTGTTGCTAATTCTTCTGCCAGCTGAGTACCCTTTGCAGCATAATTGAGAGTATGCTTTCCACACCTTGCATGCTGCTACCTGAAACACAGGTTTGAAGTTCAGACTACACTTGAACAGGCACAACTGTATATCACATCCTAGAAAATGGAGTACTTGAGTGGATAATAAGACGGCTTAATTGCATTCATTATCTATATCACAGATGGTCTCTAGGGAACAAACTACTCTAAATTTGCTGTAGTCGTTTGAAATTATCAGTGTGGGTTGGTTTGGTAGTTTGTTTTGTTTGGGTTTGGTTCTGGTTTGTTTTGTGTTTTTTTTTTTTGTTTGTTTGTTTTTTTTTTTAAATTCAGTCAGTCCTAATAGTTATGTTCCTTATTTTACTTATCACTGCTGAATTTCACTATTTTTTGGCAACACTAGTAAGTTTGCCTCTCTGTGCTTAATGGTAAATCATAAAAAGAAGATTGCTTACTAGGTACTTGAGTTAAGACTGCTTCCGAAACTGTCTACATTCCATCTAACTTCTCTCTGTTGAGCACTTATTTGAGTATAAGCTACCTGAAGAATCCAATTTTTTAGACTCAGATGTCAATGTATATTTTTTAATGAGTTATTTGTTTAGTTATTTTAAGCTTGTGAGATAGTGGTGTAGAAAATACTCCTTCCAATAGAAAAGACAATTATAGGTTTTGGCTGTCTGAGAAGTAGCTGAAGATAGCTGTAGTGTGAGGGATGCTGCAATATTGACACTTCACAAGCTGATATTGGTGTGTTTTGAACTGGAAGAGAAAATTCCTTTAACTGATAAATCAAGAGTATCAAGATTGTTTGGCAAACTGTATTTATTTATGATATCATGGATGTTTTGTTTTCAGTTGATTAGATAATCTATCCAGGGAGGGAAAGA
>NW_008591379.1:22954-25560 GCF_000691845.1 Merops nubicus
TTTTGGAAGAGCTGTGAACTGGAAGAAGAAAATAAGCCAGTATTTCACCTTTGGTATAATAAGAAGCTGGAAAGGGTTTAGTAGGTGGATTTCCTTCTACAAGAAGAGGATAAGAATAAGAAATTGCAGGGTTGCATTGACTTTAAAGGATAGAACTGCTGTAATCAGACAAATGAAATATAGCAGATGCTACCATTTTCTGAAAGAAGCTAGTTATTGAGTGGTTATGAAGAGTATTCTTCATTTTTTGTTCTTAAAATAAACTCTTTATAAGGAAATAGGCCAGTGCAATGATAACTGTGTGCAACAACTTAAACAATTGACTGGGATGTCCTTTGTACACAGCCTACAAATGATACTGAAAACTAATTAGCATTCATTTAATTACTGTAAACTAAAATATTTGTATTGCCTCAAAAGTAGAACTTTTTACTAAAAAGAAAAAAAGATGAAAAAGTGGGTTTTTAAATTTTCTAATGTCAAGACAATTTATTTTGTTTTATTCCAATGTGCTTTTTATCAAGATTTTTCCTCCTAGATTTCTATTCTAATACAATCATAGCTTCATCTCAGTCAACCCTTTAATTTCACTTTTGTTGTTCTAAGTAGTGTTGTGAAGATAATTATCTTTTTCAGGTAAATTATCATACTACTGCATAGTATTAGCATATTTTTGTTCTCTGATAATATTTAATGAAAATTAACTTTCCAACTCCATTTTTATATTTGATCCATCTTTTCCCAAATCAATAGAAGAAAATAAAAAAAAAAAGGTGATATATTTGTTCTTGAAGAATTCAAACCAGGTATAGCTTCAGCATCTTAAGAGTCTTCATTTTATATGGCTTAAAGACAATTATTTAGAAAATATTAAAGTGGAATAACCATTACTTCTTTCCTTTTCAGTTCTGATGAATATATTTTTCTTACCTTGTATGTTGAAATATAAAATGAGAATGCTGTTTCACCAAACTCATGTTCAATTTGGAAACAACTCATTTTATGTAAAATATTTATAAAGGAGTAAGATTCAGCTGATGTTAGTGATGGGGAAAAATAAATTTTAAGTGGATGACTTAAGATATGGCAAGAATAATTGTGATGAGTTCCAAATTAGAAAAGTAGATTTTATTTTAAAACTTTGTGTTTTATTACATTTTCTTTGAATCACTTTGATTTCTACTTGTTCTTTTAGGTTCTGTTCTGTTACTTAGGGCTTTGTGTTCATTATATTATGCCTGTGCCATTTCATAAAAATAGTGCTGACAGATTAAAATTCAAGTGAGAGATGATTAAGTTTATTTTTCAAGCTAAAGTTAAAGTTCTAGAAAAAATTTGGACTACCTGTTGCATTTACTCCCTGTATATTCCATGGTTATAACCATATGGTCATATGAATGCAATTAGAGGCTTTGAATTTGCATTCTGTTTTCGAGTGTGCTAAAATTGTATTGACACCTCATATAGCTTATTTAAGCAAAAGGCCTGCACATATGGCAAGCATGGTGTGAAGAACAATTTTGCAGCTAGTTGTCATGCACAGTGCTGTACTGAGCCCAGTCAATCAACACTGCATTGGCAGAGCAGCAGTACAGAATCTGCATAGCTATTATAGTCCATCAGTGTGTATTGTCCTACAATTTGACAACTTTTTTATTACTTAAAATGAGTTCTTCATCTGTATTTTTGTTACATGCTTAAGTTGTTCCTGGCCTGTTTTCCTTCTTCAATGTGGTTTAATGAGGCTGCCTGCTTCTATCTGCCAGTCCCTCCTTCCTGACTTATGAATTGGTTTGCTAGTTTCTGTTGCAGGTGAAAGTAAAAAGTCTCAAAGGTCGTTATGTTTATACAGTATTTGTGTGAAAACTCGTTATTAGTTGAATGGGACAGCAGCATGAGAGTTCCCTTGAGGGTGAGGACAGGCAGGACAGGACATGAGAATGACGCATGCTGTTTGTAGCAGCCAATCAACCAGTCATCTTATTTGTTCCAACTGTCCTTTCAGTGCACAAATAGCTGCAGGCACAGCATGTGAAATCTTTTGTTTAGTAGGGGTGTGATAGGGATGCTGGGGAGCTGATGTTGTTACCATAAAAATGGGACCAAATACAAGTCTGTAGAAAGAATAATTTAGATGTTTTTCTCTGTTTGTGGAACAGCTTGCTCAAACTGTGTTTTTAGGCATAACTGGTAATATACAGGTATCAATAAGCCTACTGTGCTTTCACTGGGCATATCGGGTAATTTCTGAAGAAAACAAGCCGGTAGAATTAGTTTGCCTTAGCAGATTTGTATGTATGTCCACTTAAAATAATGGATTGGTGAGCTGCTTTTTCTTCTGAAAGACTTTCTAAGTATGCAGGAAAGATTTTTAGAATGAGATATGTTTTGTATTGGTTTACCTATTTTTTTTTTTTTTTTTTGTGATATTCACAGTCTATAATACAACACAATGCTAGAAAGAGACAGACTGGAAGAGGGGATCAAGTACTCTACAAATTTGTCAGAGGCAGGGCAAGGTATGTGATACTGGTGGAGGAATTTGTCTATTTATGATTTTGCTTCCAAAGCTGACTTTGGCTGCAATAAAACATGTGAGAAAGAGT
>NW_008591379.1:25591-25838 GCF_000691845.1 Merops nubicus
CAGTTATTCAGTTCTGGAAAATTCTAACCTGGTATAAGGCAATATAGAATACTAGAACTGTAGGTGTAACATTGTTCTGAAGTTCCTGGGAGGTGGAGTTAAAATTTAACCTTCACATGTGAAAAATGTCACCATGGTCTAGCATGAGTTCTTATTCCATTATGAAAAATGAAAGAGCAAAACAATAGTGAGCACTCAGCCTACAAATGCTGTAGTCTTCCTTAGAAAATGAGATAGTACTTCAGCA
>NW_008591379.1:25848-43929 GCF_000691845.1 Merops nubicus
ACTTCTGTTCCTATCAACTAGTGGTATTCCAGGAGCGCAGCAGGAGAAACTCCTATCCAAAGCAGCAGCCTGTTACAACAACTTGTTCTGTGTTCCCTTTCAATTAGTAGTCTTCGTTATCTTTCTACAGTTATCATCTCTGTAGAATTATTTGGAATTATTTCAGAGTGGACATTTATGCTCTTATTTCAGAGAAGACAGGATCAACTTCCAGTGTGTGCAAATATTTTATGGATGCCATGATTTAGGGTCAGAGTTGCCCCTAGACCTACAACAGACACTCTGTGAATCCATCTCTCTTCCCAAAGGGGAAGAGAGCGGGAATAAGGGAGAGCGGCTTATAGACTGGAAAAGTAAAACAGATTCAATTAAAAAAATAATAATAAAATGGAATATATACAAAACCAGTAACAAACCCAACCCCTTACCCCTCCAATTCTCCCCTGATGGCAGTTACATCACCCTCACCGCTGGTGCTGTGGGGCAGACACTGCAGAAAGTCTCAGACTGGATTCAGGAGCTGGATCCTAGAACTGGATTCAGGAACACATAGAATCATAGAATCCTTTAGGTTGGAAGGGACCTCCAAGATCATCAAGTCGAACCATTGAGCCACTAGGGCTCTAAAGTCCTCTGCTAAAACAGATCAGAATCTGTCAGGGCTGGAAGGCACCACAAGGATCACCCAGTTCCAACCCCTCTGCCATGAGCAGGGACACCTCCCACTAGACCAGGCTGTCTAGAGCCTCATCCAGCCTGGCCTTAAAGACCCACAAGGATGGGATTGAAGGCAGAATGGACAGAGACATCCTCAAACACCAGCCATTGAAGAAGAGGGCTTGACCCTTGTGATCCTTCAGCTTTATACTGAATATGATGGATATGGGATGGAATATCTTGCTGGCTAGTTGTGGGTCACCTGTCCTGTCCACTCGCCACACAGGTGTGGCCTTTTACTTTATGTAGTGTGCATACTTTCAGTGTGGTGCACAAGATTTAGCAGTGACCTTGACACAATCTTTGACCTCTGCACACCCATCTTTGATAGTAACTCTAAACACAGTGTTACCATTGCTAGAAGCAGATACAGAAAGTGCAGTTACTTAGAAGAGACTTAGCTGAAAAGTAAAGTCACTGAACAGAATTAGTTCTGCTTTAACCTCACCCAGGACAATGGAGACTACACAAAAGTGGAATTTTGAATGTTAGCAGTGGCAGATAAATTTGGAACTAGTAAAAGAATAAGTTACTCTTTAAAATGGGGGATAGAGTCTGTCTTGTGCAGCAAGTTGTAGTGGTGGTGACTTTTTTGCCATGCTTTTCCTCAAATTTTTATACAAGATTTTTAGTAAAATTGGCTGCTAATCCCATGTTACCTACCTAAATGAACAAGCTAAGTTATCTTATTCAGCTAAGACTTTAACAGTTTCATTCAACTTTATCAAGATATTATCCATGTAAGCATAGGAGTGCATGATATAAAACGAGTGTGGATGTATTTACACAGATAACATTTTGGCTTACATTCATCATATGATTTCATATCAGCACCAAGAAAGGAAATCTTAAGGACAGTCACTGGCTGTATTCTGTGCCTCTCTTGTATGTGCATTTTGCCCTTCACAATGTGGACATAGTAGCCTGGGTGAGGTGCTAATTCCTTACTTCACTGTAACATTGTGTATCCCTTGGGAGTGGTCACATAACTGGCTCACAACAGAACAATCGAGGTAACCCCAATTGTTGCAATTACTGTACTTAATGAGTACTGAAAGCTTGATGGTTTACTTCTTTCTCACACTGTGCAGTTCTTGCACATTTGCAAAATGCGTGTAAAACATCACAGTAATTGAGATGTGTCAGTAACTATCTGCGTGCAGAACATGTTCTTTATGCTTTGAAGTTCCCCTAGTGCTGGTGCAGCACTTTGAAAAATTTCTTAACGACTGAGTAGTGGTTCTTAAACTAGTGATTTGGGAGTCCCCTGCTAGCACACTAATGATCCAGACAGCAGCATTAAATCAGTTGCTTTAGTTTAACTACTTCTTGAATGTACATAGAACCTTAGTTATTGGGAATTGGAACTAACTACTTGCAGTTTGAAAAGCAGTAAGTTGGACATTTAAGCAAAGGTGAATTACTGATAAAGAGCAAAAGTTTTCTCCTATATGTGGTCTCTAAAAGTTCTTGGCTGTTTGGGTAGAGAAGTGTTACAGCATCTGTTGAAGCTTACTAGTTCTCAGAGATCTTTTTTTAACACTCCTTGGAAATGAGTGACTTGTACTGTAATCAAGGCTTTTGGCTGATGGAAGAAGCAATACTTCTTATTACATTTAATACTTCAATAATCACATTTCACAGATTATTATATTCCCCTGATCTGTTTAGAAACTACACTGTTTTTCTGTCAGTGACTTAAAAAATACCCCAAGAACAGTATCATCAGTCTACAGTCTACTTACTGCCTATGTTGATTTCCTACAAGTTTGAAATATTAAATACACTCTTTGTATGCATAGATTTGTAAATTTGTGTCCCATGGGTTCCGCTACTGAGAAAACCACTTGAAAAATACTTTAACAGTTTCATATTTTATTGTTGTCAGCCCATCCGTACAAGCAAAAGGTCAGGCAAAACTACCAAGAGCACTGCATGGATGAAGAGGGTGCTCCTGGCCAAACTTGAACACAAAAAGAAGGCAAGCAGAAGGCAGAAGCAAGGACAGTCAATCTAGGAAGAATATAGAGGCACTGTTTCCCGTCACAGGACCATAGAATGTTTGGGTTGTAAGGACCTCCAAAGGGTATCTAGTCCAACCCCACTGCTATAAGCAGGAACATCTCCAACTAGATCAAGCTGCTCAGAGCCAAGCTGTTTGAGCCTGCAAAGATGCTGTTAGGAGGGATAAAGCCCAAACGGAGTTTAATCTGGCCAGGGATGTCAAAAGACAACAAAAAGGGCTTCTGTATGTACATAGGTAAAAAAAGGAAGACTAGGGAAAATACAGGCCCATGGCTGAATGAGTCATGGGACCTGATAACATGTGACATGGAAAAGGCTGAGATTCTGAATGCCACCTTCTTAGTCTTAACTACCAAGACCAGCCTTGTGGAATCTCAGTTGAAGACTGGTGAAAGGCTGGAGGAAGGAAGATGTAGCCGTGGTAGAAGAGGATCAAGTCAGGTAATAATTCGCAAACTGGACCTGTGTAAATCTGTAGGCTCAGATGGGAAGACATGTTTAACCAAAAATGGTCAAACCTTATATGAGGGAATATGTGACTTGAGAGATGAGTGTAGAGCAGTGGACATCAGCAAGGGTCCCTAGGCTTCAGCAAGTCTCTTGACGCTGTCTCACAGAAGGTCCCCATAGAGAGGCTGATAAAGTATGGACTGGATGAACAGACAGTGAAGTAGGCTGAAAACTGGCTGAATAGCTGGGCCCAGGGTATAGTGGTGAGTGGCATGAAGTCTATTTGGAAGACAGTAACTAATGGTGTATCCTAGAGGTCAACACTGTCCAGTCCTGTTTCCTCATAACGATCTGAATAATGGAGCAGAGTGAGCCCTCAGCAAGTTTGTAGATGGCACAGAGCTGGCAGGATTAGCTGTAGGCCAAAGAGCCATGCTGCTATCCAGGGACATCCAGACAGGCTGAAAAAAATAGGATGCCAGGAATCTTATGAAGTTCAACAGAGGGAAATTCTAGAAGTACTGCACTTTGGGAGGAACAAACCCAGACACCAATATGTAATGGGGGCTGACCAGATTGAAAGCAGCTTGGTAGAGAAGGACCTGGGTGTCCTGGTGGACACAAAGAAGGCTGATAGGGTGCAAGAGCTTCTTTGGGAGTGTTGTTGCAGCTGAATTGTGTACCCTGCACAACAGATTTAGACAACCCAAATAACCAGAACAATATAAAGATGTGTGTGTACAGACAGATACAAACCAAATATAAAGCCAACAAATAAAAGGATGCAGGACTAACAGGTAAGGCTTATGCAGGAGAACGGAACACACAGAAGGTTGCATTTGGCACAGACACAGACAGGGTTGATCTGGCGTGAAATAGTGGAGTGTTGATATAATAAAATAATCTTAAATTTAAATTTGAATAAGATTTTATGAAAATAAATAATTCAGTGTGTGGTTTTCTTTTTTTATTTTATTTATGATTAATTATTTTAACATTTCATGTATATGAACACATTTCTTTTGGTATAAAACTAATAACCTCCTAATTATAAATATTGTTTCTTACTTTCATTGGTCTCTTCTAAAATGTTGATAGTGGTACTGAGAATGCTTCCTTGACAATTGCTGTGGTTTTCAAGAAAACCACATCAGAATAAAGACTGACTTTGTGTCTGCTGACTCTGATGTGTACTGTCCCAAACTGAAATAAAAGCTACACTAGAAGAGGTAGAGTCTCGGTTTCTTTTCATTTTCTTTGGTCAGCTGGAGAAATAATGGAGCATACGTCTGGCCTATAATATTAGGAGAAAAAGGAGAAATTTTTTCTTCCCAGAAGTCTGTTTTCTTTAGGCAGTACTGCATTCCAGGTTTATTGAAAGAAACGTTTGTAAACCGCTAAAATCCCAAACCAGGTCTTGTAGATCTTCTGTATAGTGTGCAACACCTCTGCTGTAAAGAAGGGAAAGAAAATTCCAAACAAAACAAGTGAAACAAGTAAATTTGTGCTTTCTTAGAGGTATTCTGTCATCTTTCACCTTAATTACTTCCAAATAACACAAGAGCACTTCCCAGTATATGCAGTATGGCATGCTCAGTATATAATACAAAAATCTCACTGGTTCCAATTAACTTTTGCCCATTTTAAGCATTATATGATGTCCCTGATAAAACACTGCCACACTTCAGACTTGCAGTTTCTTGAAAGGGAAGCAGCTGATAGCAGTAGTGTTGTTTTCTGGTTACTAATCTGTTCTGTGCTTGTGCTCTTATCTTTAAGGAAAAAAATTTTGAATATATCAGGTTGAAGGAGTACAGTATTTTTAATCAATTTTATTAAACATTCAGATAGACTTAATATTTAAGGCTTGAACGCAGACTTTTTATCTGTCAATAGCGACAGTAATCCTTTGTTTGTAATACATATCTGATTGTAGTATGCTTCAGCTTCCATGGGTAGTCCTTCAATATCACTTCATGCAGGCCCCAGCAATTGTCTGATCCACTCATGCACCGAAGAAAAGGAATAACAGGCAAGGAAAAAAAAAAAAAAAATCCTACTATTCACATTTGAAAGGTTAGAAAACTGAAACAAAATCTGCTTAAACCTCTCATTCAATAGTTCAATAGTAAGTGATTTTTCAGGCTATTAACTGATGAGTTCTCACCTCAAAATTGTGTTCCAGTTGACAGATAAGTATTTTAATTTATTCTTTAAATTTTTCCTTACTGTATTTTTGGAATTTAAAGAACATTGTAGTCCCAGCTGACCAAAAAAAAAAAAAAAAAAAATCTGATATTCTACTGCAAGCACTGTTGTATTCCCTTCTCTTCCTTCTCACTCTTAAGTTAGACTGTCTGGCTGCTCTGCTCTCCTGATATTCAGAAAACAGCAGTCAGCACTGTGCACTCAATAAAGCCTCCAGTCATTTCAAGTCCTTTCCTTCAAGTCACAGATTGTTTTCAATGTAAAGTTAATTTGTAGGAAATAGAAAATTGTTTTGTAACCTCACTGAACAGATTGAGACCCAATTATACTTCCTGAAGAAAAAACTGTCTGCCACTGTGTAATTTAGAATATGGTGTGAGACCTTCTTTGAGCTTAGAAATTATCTTCTAAGTGGTGGCTTAAAAATATTGATTGCTTCCTTTTTCTTGAGATGTCTCTTGGTGTGAAGAACATCACCAGACTCCAAGAGGTCTGAAGGAAAACAGAGCCTTTACTTTTCTATGTTCAAGAGCAGCCGTCTGCTATCAGTCTTGATTGTCTGACATGAAAAGAAGTTTGTACCAGTTTTTACTTTGACTAGCATTCTCTGAAGAAAATTTATAATACTGCTATGGTGAATCTAAAGATGTTCTTCTGCTTTCTGTTTTGTCCTATTTCTGCCTAATACAACTGTATTCCTTTTTCTTGCATATTTGCTTTTTAGTAAATCTGTGTTTCTCCTGGTAATAGACATTTAGGGGTTTTTCCCTTTTTGGTAGTACAAATTAAAATGTCCCTGTAGCTGGATGTCTGAGACTGTTGTCCAAATTGAGACTAAGTCATAGTTATACTTATCTGAAATGTTAACAATAGAGTATCTTTGTTTCAGAAATCCCAACTTTGTTAAAGCAAACTAGACTGAGTTTGATCAAATTTTGTTTTGGGAAGCTGCACAATATTCTGATGATAGTAGCATTGAGCATTCTTACGTTCTTTTTTTTTGTCTTTGTTTTTGAACACACAAGGTATGTAAAAATCTGTAGAAGTTATCTCTGCACGTATGTTCTTGTATCTACAACATACACAAGGTATAAATTGAAATGAAGCATTCCAGTAAACTTCCCATTTATTCAGAAGTTTGTATTGCTAGCCATTTGATTATCTCCTCTTACTGACAGTAGTTTTTACTAAGAACTCTTAATTACAGAAGAGTAAATAACAGAAATTAAATTATATTTAAAATTTTAAAATATATTTTTATTTTTCTCTTTTCCACCTCTTTTTATTAATAACTTTTTTTTTAATGAATGGAGATTGGTTGTTGAGATGTACTGCATGAATGAGAGCACTTTCCATTTACTTTGAGTTGGAAACAAAATCACTAGAAACCATTTGGGGGTTTGTGTATCGAAAGGTTAATTGGCAAAACGGAGTTATGATCTATTTGAGCCAGAGATTTAGTTAACTAATTTATTGTGGCTTCCTTGTAAATTAGATGTAATGCTTTAGTGAGTGAAGGGTCACTTTGCCCAATGGAATTGTAATGTGATTTTTAAATGTTTTTTGCTAATGTATATACATAAGTACTAGTGAAAATTACCTTAGGACTGTTCTGGTAAATTGTGTCCTTGTTACAGATACCTGAACACTGTTGTCCATGCCTACGTTATGCTTCCACATTTTCACTCCCAAGGGATTTTTGGATAGACCATTAGGAATTGTTTTGATAGTGTGGAGTTAAGTTGGTTCTTTTAAGCAAAGTGTTTATCTGAGAATAGAATTTAGCATGCTTCATTCTAGTCTTGAAATCATAAAAAATTTACATGATTAATAAAGCAAAATATAGATGTCTGTAAAATTAGAGATAACATTTTAATTCTCTGTTTAGCATTAAACACAATAAAACACTATTAAGCGCTTAAAAGTGTAAGCTTCTAAGACTTCTGTCAAGTTGTGCCTGCTTTTGTTGAGATGAAAAAAAACTCTGTACAAAAATCATGTTTAATTGCTATTTTATTAAAGATTTACTTTCATTTCCTTCCTTCACCCTCCAATTCCTTTCTCCTTTGCATCCTTCTGAATATAAATTTGAGCCTGTGTTTGAGAACAAAACAGAAAAAATCAATATAGGTTCCCTCTCCATAAACAGGAGTGGTAGCAGAGCCAGAATTATGGCCCACATTTGAGGTAGAATTCTGGCTGGGGTTTGTTCTTCTGTCAGTGAATAACTGCATTGCTCTTTACTCAGGGAAGATTGCCTGGTGATACACATCTTATTTTAATCCAGGGTAAGAAAAAAAAAAAAAAAAAGTATGTCAGAAACTGGAAGAAAGCAAGGCTGCGTGTTTGGCAGCAAAAGAACTGGGTTCTAACACATCTGATTCAGGTAAAAAGAACAGTCTAGAAAAAATGTAGCTCTTTCTTATCTGATTTCTATGAAGCAAGAGTGATGTCTTTAAGTATATGAGGCTATAGTATATAAGTACTATTTTTAATACTTTCATAGTTTTGATTTCTACTCAAAATGTTTTTACTCTTACTGGTCCACTAGATTTCTAGAAGGCTTTTCTCTTGAACTGCTGTATATGTGGTGTTCAAGAACCTCTTAACACTCCTTTGAATCATCTATGCAGTTCAGTGATATGTGACATTTATATTCACCAACACTTTGACTCTGACCTCACATACTTAAAGCTTAATTGATGTAATGATATAGTTAATTTTCATATTTTCCTAGTATTTCTTCATGACTTTACCAAAGGAGGTATATGAGAATGTCTTTTATGAGTGCCTGCTCAGAAGCAAGTAGAAATACTAGATTTGGTAAAATGGAAGTACTTTGCTTGATTTGCTCTTCACAGAGAAGAGGAAGTCTACTAAATACGAAGGCTTCGTTAATAGGTACAGGTAAAAATCCTGAATTTATTTCCAGTCAAGAAACAAGAGTAACAGCAGTTCTCCATTGTAGATGCTTCTATGTCCACACAGATGCTAGTGCCTTATAAAGATCAAATGATAGGTAAGTGGGATTTGCCCTTTATATGAAACCTCCTTAACTGCACAATCTAAAATAAGACAAGGCAAAAAGAAACAAACAAAAAACATGCATCACAGGTTGCTTAACTTGCAGGTCTTTTTCTCAGGAAAGATAGTTGTCAAGTAAATCTGCATTTCATAGTTACGTATGCTCTGTGGAACAAGAACTATAAGAAATACTTGCAAATGTGTTGCTAGGGCAAAAGAGCTGGTTATCCCGCTGTATTGTGCTGATGTGGCCTTACCTTGAATACTGTGTGCAGTTCTGGGCCCAGCAATTTAAGAAGGATCTGAAGGTCCTTGAATGGGTCCAGAAAATGGCAACAAAGCTGATGACAAGCCTGGAAGGAATGTCCTATGAGGAGTAGCCTAGAACTTTGCGCTTGTCTAGTTTGGAGAAAAGAAGGCCAAGTTCTGTTCCGTGTGGGTCCTGCCCTGAACGCCTTTTTACACGGAACCAGGACAAATCACAATGTCATTGTAACGGGCATTACTGAAAGCATTACTCTTTGGGCTCTCAGGTACCTATTGCCTTGCTGTGCATATAGAGTTTAAGAATGTATTAATTAGGTTTGCTGAAAAGGTATTCCTAGAGTGCAACAGCTTGAAGTTCTTCTAAAAAAACCAAGTTGTTTATGAACATTAGGATACTCTGTTCTAAGTAGAAAAAGAAAATAATCAATTGCAGCATCCCTGAACTTTAGAAATGGAAGGATTTTAAGTGGCATTGTGCTCCCTTATTCTTAGTTCACCTCTGTTATTTAATGAAAAGCAACATATAATGGAAAATAAGAGAAAAAGAAATGATGCTGAGAGCAGAAAAAAATATGGATATGAGGTACCTTAATCCTCATTTTCACATAAAACATTTTAATTTTTTTTTTGCTTTCTTTTGCTTTTCTTTGCTTTCTCTTGCATGAATTAAAAAAAAAAAAAATCAAGTAGAACTCTATCTACTTAAAATATATAAAGGAACAATAATGGGAAAAGTAGGCAATTAAGAAAAAGAGCATATATAGTCAACTAGTATTTTCTTCATAACACTTCAGCTTAAAATCCTCCACAGATATGCGAGGGTATAATTTAGGAAATAATCCTGTAAATTCATTTAGGATGAGTAAGCATACCCTATAACTCTACTTGTCCTTGCCTTGGTTAGCACATGGCTTTGTTCCATGAGTGTTTGATAGGATTTTCATTCCCTTTTATTATTTTTTCTCTTTAATGACACCAGACTTCTTTGGATTTAAGATGAATTTTTTTTTTTTTCTTTGTTATGTAGACAATTAGGTGATGTTAGTGCCACCTCTACAAGCACAATTCCTCTGTGTGAGTGCTTAAGCAATGTTTTTTTCTTCCTTTGTCAGGTGGTTGCAAATCAAGTATTTAGAAACCAAATTATTTAGTTTCTTGTCTCAGAAAGTAAATTATTTCTAATTGTAACTTCAGTTGTTTGAGACTAAATAATTGCTTTTAGATTATAAGTAAGCCATGTCTGAAGTCTTCAGCTGCAAGGTGAAGACTTTAGTCATTGTCATTGTTCTCTGCAACTTTATTTTTTTCTGCAGGTAAAGATATGCCAAGATGTTTATGAGGTAAAACAAATAAGTATTGATCTCTTTGGGAACACCAAAAGAAAATTCATGTTTTAAAACTGTCTCCTCTTTTCTAGCTGTTATTGGCTTAGGGAAATCCTCTTCATCTCGGCACTATAACACAAACACAAATAACAGTCCACATTCATGTTGTTTTAAATGTTTTCAGTCTGGTTCATTACGAATAAATACATTATGTATTTGTTAAAAAATCTGAACATGTTGCTGTAGATTAGACCTAGCCAGGAGTTGAGCACAGCGTGGCCACTTGTTCACTGCCTCCCCACCTCCTGAATGGGAAGGAGAATAGGAAGAAAAATGCAAAAGTCTGTGGGGTGATACGAGGAGAATGTACTACTACAACAATGCAAAAGGAGAAGTAAACAACAGTAGTGGAACAATATATAAATCAAGTGATGCAAACTGCACAGGTTGGCTGAGCTCCAGAACAACAGTGTCACCTCAGACCGAGTGCATGCCCAGCCTGGCCTGGCCTTCACCTGTGTGTAGCAGGCATGAGGTCAGTATGGTACTGAATATCCCATTGGTTAGTTCTGTTGTCTGTTCTGGCTGTGGCCCCTCCCAGCTTTTGGTGAAAATTAACTCTATCCTAGCTGAAGTAGGATAAAAGTACAGATGCATATAGGACAGGAATTGTGGATCTTAAATCATAGTAGAGAAGAAAATACCAGCTTTCAGAGATGTGAACCAAATACATGAGTTAATAAAGATGCCAACTTAATAGGAAACTTTAAAATAGTGAAGCAAAAAACAAACCTCAACCAACCAAACTGAGGAGAAAAAGAAATATAATATAAATTAATAGACTGAAAGAGCTGAGTGTTCTCTTAAGTCTCAGCAAACATCATAAAATCAATAAATCTGATTAAATACTCTACTTAATCTAGCAGTACAGAGGGGCAAGAATTTGTGAGAGATTAAAAAAGTATTTTAAATGTGTACTCTTGCTCCATATAATGTTTGACTTTTACTTACTTAATGTATCTAAATTAAAGAAAGAAAGATGTCAGTATGAAAGAAAGGATCTGTTTTGTTGTCACTTTTCACCTAAACATTGATTAAAAGACACATCATTGAAGCAAAGTTTTTACCACTATTACTCCGTTATCTCATTTTTAACGTACCATGAAAACATTGTGGTACTCGAAGGAAAATAGCCCTTGGATGAAGAGACATCAATTCGGCTTGAACTCTGCAAGCCTCAGAAATTATTATCAAAAGGAGTAATATGAACAATTGTATGAGACTACATTATATTTCCTTTTGAAAATGTAATACATAGCCCTCAAGTTGAGGCCGCTTTGACTTATACATATAAACCAAGATGTGGTCTTAATGGTAGCGGTATGATTATTTTAATTTTGTGAACCTGAAATACAGTCTCCTAGCTCTTAGAGAGTCTTACATGGTAACGTAGTATAAGCCACTTCTTGCATTTTATTGTGAGTGCTGGATGCTTTATTTTAGTTCCTGTAGCATACATTGGCTTTTTTGTGTTCAAATTTGTGCGTCCAAATTTGTGTGTCTGTGTGATTAAATACGTGTTTGTTTGTTTGTTTGTTTGTTTGTTTGTTTTAAACTGAGGTAACACTTAGAACCAACTATTGTCATAAATTAGTTTCCTGACTTCTTTCCAACTTGCTACATTGCTGGCTTGTGGGTATGAACAAAGCTCTGATTAATCATTTTTAGTTTTTTATTTGTATTTTGGCTTTCGCTGTCTTTTGTTACTTTCATTTGAATAACATTCATTATTTTTATCCACATTGTATTAAGGTTATGACACAATCATCACCTGTAGCTGGGTTCACTTAGTTTAGTTACTCCTGGATATCCTTCAAGCAAGATCTCATCTGTGTTGTTTTCTTTTAAAGTATCTTGTGTTGGTACAGATATACAAAGTAATTTGAAGTAAGGAATAACTCACAGGGCAGTTAAGATAAGAGTAATTTAAAATGAAGCTGAGAAGTTCAATAGTAAGGAAGCTAAAAAAGCAAGGGGTATTTTGTTTCTACAAATATATGGTACATTCTTTTAAGGTCATAAAGTTGCTACTTAATAAAAAAAGAAAAACAAAACAAAACAAAACAAAACAACATACACACACAAAAACAAACAAACAAACAAACAAAAAAAACCCCAAACCTAGTATTGGGTTTTAATTTTTTTTTTCCAAGGATCTGATAACCCATCTTGTCTATTTCCAATATATCAGTAAAAGCTTACAATTGGTAAACGTTTTCTGAGAAAACTTACACATACCGTTCTAACAATGACAATGACTGGAGTAGTTTGTCTCCAATTTCTCTTAATAGAACCCACGACTTTGTCACTGCTTACACACTCCACGTGCACTTCTGAAAATGTGTAACAAGTGTCAGATGCAATTAGGGGCTATTCCTCCTGCTTTTTATATAGTCATAGAAATAAAATCAAAACATAACCTTTTTTTTTAAGTTTTCAGTAAATCAAATGCTATGATAACATGGAAGAGTGGGAGGTACGACAATTCAATAGCTGCTCTTGCTACATTTAACATATCTTTATGATATTATTCTTTCTGTACAATCTAAATGAGTACATTTTTTTAGACTCTCGAAAGTTTGTGGTAAACGATGTTGACATTTTATCTTAGGAATCTGTGAAATCAGTTACATACACATCTGTTCAAAATCTGCTAATGATTGCCTGATAGGAACATTTTTATATAGTGTCCTATTTATGAGCTTCCTTGCTGATTACATTTTAAGAGAATGTCTCCCTGCACAGATGACATTCAGCTTTCTAATTCTCTTTTAATAAGGCAATCCTTTCCAGAGATTTATATGCTTAAGATAATGAGGTAGGATTACAGAGGAGTTAACTACAATGCTATTAGGTTGTTGGTTTGTTTTATTTTTTTTTTTTTTCCTTGGGTCTAGCCTTATGCTTTCAATTTAAAAGTAAGCTGAGATTTATTTTCCTAGGCTACACAACAAATTCAAGACCAGAAGGCAAAAAGGCAGATGAGGTTGCAACTCTTTGGAAGAATTAAGACATTAACGTCTTTGAGGTAAGTTTGTTTTAGAAATGCTGTTAATTATTTATAAATCTTGCTCCTATGCATGAAAGTAGTGGTGAGTGCTTTTGAACAAGTGACTTTTTCACATTTTCAAATGTAGCTTGATTTTAAAGAAAACTGCACAATACACTTTCCCCCCCCTCTTTTTCTGATAAGCACTGGGACTTGGATATAGATATGCTTGTCTTTTATCTGGCACTAACTTTCTAGACATAGCCAGATGCAAAGCTAAAAAACCTAGATGTTCTGTGTTCTTTCTGACTTCACAGTTACAGCTTTCTTTATGTGCCATAGTTAGTGTGAAAAAATTCCAAATAAAAATGTTCTAGAAAAAGCTGTAAACACTTTCCATTTTGTATGCAGTATAGATTGCTGTTTTAAGTAGATAAAAGACACATTTTTACCAGGTAGACATAAAGGAAAGCATGATATAGAAACATTACAAGCAACTCAATAAGGAAGATGATAGAAATCCATCAGTAGTTAGTCTGACTAATAGAGGTTATACTGAGGAAATTCATCACTACCTTTCCACAGCTTTAAAAATAGCATATTTAACACTGTTTCCCAGTTACAGAAATTGTTGGAACTAAATGAATTGGATTCCATTTTTGTAAATGTACCAGCAAAGTCTGTGGGGTCCTAAGTAAATGGAGTTGATGTTATTTCATTTTAGGTCTAGTTAGCCCTTAGCATGTTCAGGAACTTTAATAGTCTACATATAGTCAAAAATGCTGGGGACAAAAAAGGATTATTTCAATTAGACTTCTCTGGAACTCCTTCCAACTCTAGTTTTCTTTTTCCTTCAATATAATAAGTTCCCAAAAACATGTTTTGTTGTTTTTTTTTTTTTTTTTTTTTTAGGGAAGTCATTTTCTCACAAAAGTAACAGTCAAATTCAGCTATCATCAATTACTTCAATCCTCAGCTGATGCTCCCTTTTCTTTTCAGATGTATCTCACCAGCATAGACTGTTGTCATTTCTACATTCTTGTCAGATCTGTGCAATTTTGTTCATGTTTTACATGGTCTTTCTCTCAAGTCAAAGCTTTGGCTGCTGACACAGCCACTTCATGTCTTGTTAAGTAATGCAAGCCTATAGTGTGATACATACATTTTGTGCAAAATTTTATTTTTTTTTAAATCCACCCTTTAGTTTCCTCCTCCCTCAAAGCCTACATTTATTTCAGCTTTTTTTTTTTTTAAAAAAAAAAACTACCTACCTGCCCAAGACCATTGACCTCTAGGATTCTTTCTTTTTCCTTTGCTGTAGATGTTTAATAACAGGTTTGCAGACTTTGGACTTCAGAAGTGGAGTTCTGTAAACTATCTTTCTATATTATTATTCACAGTGAATACAATCAGAGTACCTTTTTTGCCTCCTACCATTTGTAACCACAAATATCTCTTCTAATATCAGTCTTTTTTCCTTGAAGAAACAGTATTTGAAGTATTGTAATAAATGACAAGAGAGAAACAAATGAATATATTCTCACATTTAACTTGTTCTCTTATCTGACAGCATACCTAAATTTTATGTTGGAAAAAAGAATTTAAAACTGTTGTTGAACTTTCATAGAGGTTCTATGCACGTGCCAGTGACATCTGAGGACAATGCCTTTTGAGAAATGAAAAATCTTCATTGCTTTTTCATGACTCCCATTGAGATAGATACTTGTTCCTTGGGGCATAATTTCTCCTGCAGATTGTATTTGATTTGGACTCTAGGGATAGAAGCTCATAGTATCAGTGTAAATACATGTAGTGTTCAGAAGCATGGTAAGTTAATATCATAGCCATTAGAAAATAAATGTGTGGTTATTATCATTTTACTGGCTCTGCTGAAGTAAGACATCAAGTAAAATATTTAATAATGTGTAATCAGCATGCTTTAGGTTCATGTGTATTTGTGAAGTTGATATATTTTTGCCTAGCCTGATCCCTCAACATTCCTATGTAGTTTTTGTTGTAAAAGCTTAAAAAATTATATATTAACATCTTCACTTTCAAACAGGTTTTGAGTGGATTATTTAATTTGTAGTTCAACATTTCTGACTTCTTACAGAAGAGCATTATGGTCAGGTTAGCCAAATGACTTCAAATTACTGGGTAATGGTAGTTTCCATGGTAAACATAGTGCAAAGGGGACTCTGATTTTCCCATGTAATAGTCTTTGCTACATATTAGAGTGAGGGGGAGAGAATTTTTGTATCCAAGAATTGTTCTTCATATCATATCTGTTTCTATATCTACCTCCTTCCTCAGAGTCTTCACACTAGACTTGAAAAAATTATTTTATGTTTATCTGAAGTTGTACTTTTATATTGTCTCCTGGTAATATAGGTCTTCTTCTACAAACAGTACAAGGAACTACTAAAAATCTCATGTTGATGCTTTTGATAGTCTGCCTAACTGATTTAATAAACCTTAATGAAATAAATAAGTGGAAACTTGCAAATGCATTTAAACCATTCTTGTTCTATTTAACTTGAAGCACATGTTACTATTGGCTTACAGAGGATCTGTACCAGATGTCGAGTGAAACTTTGTAGTTTATGTATCTATGTTATTTTACTCTGTGTTTAATACTCCAGCTTACATTTGTCTTTTCAAGGTGCTTAGAGAACATAAGGTGTAGGCAGAATGTAGAGCTCAGGGACTCTCTGAACCCCTAGGATCCTCTCTGAGTGATGATTTTTGATATCCTGACAATTTTTAGAGCAGAACTTTTGGAAAATGGAAGAAAAAAAAATAGCAAAGCAAATTATTTAATTTTGCTTCTCTGATTTAGCATGAAATTACCTGATCTTCCCAGTGGTCCTGTGCATACTTTATATATGGTTATACACACAAGAAACATTTACTGTTTTGCTTCAGTATGAAATGCATACTACATTTGTTTGATGTAACTGTCTTTTAAAAATTAATGCATGAAAATAGCTTATACATGGAGCACCCTAAATTTTTATAAGCTTCTGTATATCTGTGTGGAAACTTGACTTGATGAACACAAATGGCAGTTTCAGACCTATCACAGATATATATTTGTGATGTAATTAAAGAAACTAATCCGTCTTGCAAGGCTGAAATTCGGAATTGAAATTCCGAGTTGCCAGATGCTGGCCTCCCTTTTCAAGATATAAACTGAGAAATGAATTGCCTATAGAAATGGACTCTTAGTCAACACTGGATTTTAGCCTCCCTTAGTACTGTGAGAATAATTAGCATTTTACTTCCCTGAAAATTCAAATACATTGCAGAATGTTTTGAAGTGTTTTGTCAAATTAAGTTAAAAAATGTTTTAAGGCAGGAATTTGGTTGAAGCTGACAAAAAAAAAAAAGACAGCTTAAATTTTGAATATATGAAAATTAAATATTCTGAATTTTTCAAGGATTTCTACTAGGCAAGTAATTTTAAAAAAATGAAATCATACTTGGAAAATTTTTCACAAATTCAGACTTCTGGCTTCAAAATCAGTATGAAGAGATCAACGTTTTGCTCAGCATTAAGAGGATTTGTTTACATTTGTGCTAGTGATATAAAAGGCAGAAGCAATTGATAAGAAATCTGTCACATGGTATGTCTTCAAAAAAGAAAAATTTTGGAATCATATGCATGTCAGAAATTTGTATTAGTTTGCATAAAAACCACTTACACAACTTTTCTTGGAGTTGATGAAGACAGGAACTATTCAACCATCTTATCTGAATATGTTAGGAGGATTTCAAGGTGAATTGCTAAACGTAAGATCAGACTTTAAGAGTAAGAAGTCAGTCATTATTTTGACCAGTCCAGACTAGAAGCTGATTTAGTTGAAACCTGTCTGTAATTTTTGAATGTGCAACCATTCTTTTTTAAAAGTAAAAAACATAGGTATGGCACACAGCCTGTGTGCTTCCTTTTCTGGGGTCATAAAGAAAAGCGTTGGGTACTCATCAGATTGCTTTCCTGTCTGGATTCGGTGGCACCTGCTTTCTACTCTAGGACTAAAGCAGCAAAACTGTAACTGAGGATTGCATGTGAAATGTAACAGAGTGAGGAATCAGGACAAAAGGGAAGATTTAATTGTATTTATCACTTCAGTTGAAGGAAGTGGCTTAAGATTCATAAATGGCCAAGCTGCCAGCCTGGCTGTGCAGTGGAGACATATCTGCATGCCAGGCAGCGGGCACCGGCTGACCACAGGCTGACGGGGCCGTGCCCTCCCCTTCTGCCCTTCCTGGCAGGCACGGTCCCACTGCTCTGAGGCAGCTCCGGAGGGCAGGGGGAGGTGAACCGGGGTCCTGGCCCTTGGTGCACGGCTGCGGTGGGGGCTCTGCTGCAGAACCCGTCCCCTTTGAAGCAGCATCAGAGTGGAAGGTGGGCTTGTTTCTTGAGTGCAAAGCATTCATTAGGTGTGATCTTATCAGGAGAGGGGATCAGTCATTTTATATAAAGGAGTTTGAATTCCGTTGGCTAGTTCTGGCACCTGCTAACCTGCTATTTGTATAGTGTTTGGTTTTGTTTGTGAGAATTTACTTAAAATCTAACAGATCCAAAGAGAAACTGAAATTTAAGATTTTTATGGCCAGTTTCCTGTGGACCTATACAATTCAAAATGGGTATTGTTTTTACCCTCTTCAGTGAAATTCCAGGAAGTGAACAAAAACCACATAAACATCTTTTATTTATATATAGTTTCAAAATACATGGGAGCACTGTTTAACACATGTCACTAACAGGAATTCAAAATGTACAAGTGTCATTTTTTACCCAAAATTTTATTATTTCTGTATTCTGTTAATTCTGGGAGTTTACTAGCAATATTAATTACTTTTCCCAGCAAACATTTGACTATCCTTGTCTGTTTTGCCTCCTGCTTTTTCCAGTTATGCAGGGTTTTTTTTACACAGAATCTTTACAAAATAGCTAAATAGTGGTGTAACTCTTTCAAAATATGGATTAAGAAAAAACATCTCTTCAGCAGG
>NW_008591379.1:43960-59845 GCF_000691845.1 Merops nubicus
TTGTAATTTCTGTTTCTTACAGTTAAATGAGTTTAGTTTTAAAACACAAATTAAAAAAAAAATAAAAAATAAAAAAGCTTCAATTAACATGTAACATTGCCTGAACAGGAATAAGGATTAACTTTACTTCTTCCAAATACTCTAAAATTACAACATTCACATCTATCCAACAGGCAGTGGAAAATTTTTGTGCTTATTT
Source organism: Merops nubicus (assembly GCF_000691845.1). Taxonomy (NCBI): domain Eukaryota; kingdom Metazoa; phylum Chordata; class Aves; order Coraciiformes; family Meropidae; genus Merops; species Merops nubicus. Next base: position 44,160 of record NW_008591379.1, read on the forward strand.
TTAATGGATTGTTTTTTGCATGCTGAAGCTGATCAGTCCCTGCTCTTGAGATAACGTTCCAGCCATCTATAGATAGCACACAATTAACTTCAGGGGAAAAGGGGAAAACCAGGAAGGGAATGTGTGCAATATAGACAGTATCTCGATGTTCTGCATTCTGTGTCAATTTTAATGGGTCTGTAATTAGGTCACAGGACTGATTGGTATCAGCACTTAGCTTCCTGAGTGACATCATCCTCTCCTTCATTCCCTAATAGGGATTAAGATGTTGACACACAGAAAATTCCATTTCCTGGACAGAGAAAAGTAACTAATTAAGCCAGTCGTACACTTGACACTGAATTATTTACCAATATAGCAATGAATTTGAGACTAACAAGAAAGAAGAGCAGCGATACACTTGAAGCCTGTGTGTGTGGAGTTTGATTCAAAGAAACAACGACAGGACTAGGCTGGGACGGGAAAAATGATGAGTAAAATGATGGTGCATTTCAAATCCTCAGGCAGAAGTAAAATAAACTACTGGCAAAATGTTCTGAGATGAAGCAATAAGATGAGTACTATAATGTATGGTCAAGTGCACAGAGATCTTAACATGAGAGGAGAGCAGCGAGTGCCCAAAGAGCGTGCTATTCAAAGAGAGATTATCAGATGGAGAAAAAAAAAAAAAAAAAAATAGAAGAGAGGCTTATATATATTTTATACATAGAAAGCTCACAAATGCAGCAAAGGACACAGTTTAGAATTAAACTTCTTAATTTTTTAAAAAAAATTGGATGTTTCATACTGAACATACAAGGTTGTTTCTGTGTAAAACTGCAGCTAGCAGTAACGTTTAACTCATCTTTATGAAATGTATTACAGTTGGGTTGCAGAACTGTGCACCCGAAAGAGCTTGAAGTTATCCGTGGTAGTTTTTATTCTTGTGTTGTTAGGGAGCCTATCCCTTTATTTCAAACTCTCTTTTATTGTTTTGAGATACTATTTGCCCAACATTGATTTTAATTTATAAGATGTCATACTTCATAACAAAAATCCTAAAATCTCAAAAGTAATATTTTTAAAAGAATGAAAAACTGAGAGTCTATTTTTCTGATATTCCATGTTAAGATATATTTGTCTTTGAGAGAGACTGCTGGCTGTCAGAAAATGACCTTTACTTAAGAGGGGACTAAAAGGAACCAGGTCAGATGTGGCTGTAAGAACTCACACCTGATTGTAGGAGCAGGCTGCAGCAGCAAAATAAATGCCTGACTATGAGAACAGAACAAAATAAATTTGTTAAGTTTTGCAGTGGGTGTTTACTGGTGGAAAACTTGGGCCTCAAAGATTTCTGTTACAACTGTGAGTTGGAACTTAGTTTGTGTGTTCTATGTCTAAAAAATTTGCTATCTTTTTGATATTCTTTACAGTAGATGAAGAGAATCCTCATACATACATCTGCAGTAAGTAACGGTTGACTGTTGCATATAAGCTTTCAAATAAATTAGGAAAGGTGGTGGAAATAACTTTCTGATGCTGTTTCATACAGTTTTCCATCTCATGTATCTATTTGTCATTTGCAATTCCTGAGCTTCATTAAATGCACTGATATTTTGTTTTAGCAGCTGTGTAAGTTTTCAAGTTATTTCTGTTGAGAGGTCTTGGTTTCAGGTTTGTTGCAGAAAGTGGCAGGGAACAAAACCCTGCCACGGTATTGCTCCTGACAAAATGAAAATCAAATACATACATTCAATTTAAAGCACTAAGAGCAGTCTTAATCCAAATCTGCAAGCTAGTCCTGCTCTTTGGTAAAATAAAGTTACTTTTCACAAGAAGCTGTGAGGGGCTGCAGGCAGGGCAGGTGACACAAACTAGCCCAAAGGGTATTCAATACCATATGACATCATGCTCAGTATATAAACTGGGGGAGCTGGCAGGGGAGAGGGTGGGGGACAGAAAGAGGGAATCACAGCTCTGGAATGGGCTGAGCATTAGGTTCTGGGCGGGGAGCAATTACATTGTGCATCATTCACTTTGTGTTCTTTTATTAGCATTTTTGTTATGTTTCCTCTCCTTGTATTGTTCTATTAATCTGTCCTTATCTCAACACACAAGTTTTTATCTTTTTTCTAATCCCTTTCTTCACATTTGAAAAAAAGTGCATGTCAAAATATTCACTGAATATTTTAACACCTTTTTTTTTAATTGAATGAAACAAGCCATCTATTAATGAATAGTTGGGTTTTCAGCTGCAGTAAGGAGCATTGTATTTTTATATCAGATTTTCAGAGTATATAGGGAATTCTAGTTCTTTGTATTAGTTCCTAAAATTCCTCAAGGATCTTGAACTGGGAGACTGTGTTCAGCCCTGCAATATACCATATGGCATCAGTGAAATAGTTGGTATTTGGAAGGTACAAGCCAGCGACCCAGTTGCATAAATCCTTGCTCCTCCTCCTTAGTCTCACTGAATTCAACTGGACCTCATATTTCAAGAAGAGCAAGTGAACACACAAAAGTAACTCTTTTCAAAAGCAGGCTCATCTATCATTGAAATCTGAAAAAAAATGCACTATGCATAAAGATTTTAATATTCTATATGCCCTTTTATAGGGTATAATCCCTATTAAAAAAGATTTGTGTTGGCAGTTAATATGATCATGTAGTGTAAACATGAACCGCTAAATTTCACATTAAATAATTATTTTTAGTATCTTTCCTAATGTGATGCAAAATTATTTTTATTCTGGATGTACAAAGTAGGAAAGAAATTAATATAACTTATCAATGAGTAAAGCACATGTTTTATACATTGTCCAAGATGATTTATACTTCATCATATAACTATGACTGTTATGGGGGAGAGGTTGAGTGCCCATATATTTGCGGAGGTTAACTAGTCTTACCTTCACTGGTAATAAAGGAGTGGGTTTACAAAGCAAAAATGGATAATAACACCACATTACTAAAGGCTTTAGGAATAGACATGCAGGATTTAATTGAGAAACAGGTCAGTGATGCAGATGAGGCCAGACTATAAACATTCCCAAGTGAGCACACACTCAAGGCTTTATATACATATAATTTTGCTTTAGAAACATACCTACAATGTTTCTGTAACTAAGCTAGCTTATGTTTTTAACAATAATTGACAGCTGATTGACAGCTCACTGAACGTTGCAGCTGAAGTATTTGAAGGAAAAAAAAATCTGTCCCTCTCAGAAATCTTCCAATAATGTATTTATTCCTGTTTCAAAATAACATTGAAATAATGTTTTCAAAGTGACTATATCTTATAGGTAATTATTTTGCCTGCAAGTGATTGTTGAGAAAGGAGCGTTGTTTATAACCCTATTGGGTTTTGTTCTTTTTTTTTTCCCTAGTTTGAGAACTTGTAGCTTGTTAGTATTCCAGCCACAATGCCAAGTCCTTCCCTGGTACCTGCTCTCCTCACCCTGCAAATTTCAGAACAATCTTTGGTTTAGAAAGGAATAGAATGTGAAGGAAACAAGTTGCAATATGTTTGTTTATATTAAATTAGTTGTTCATTGAATGTTATGTGTGCAGATAACTTCTAATGGAAAAAAACCCAACAGATTATTGTACTGAAACCTGTCGTTACCGACACCCGGACCCCAGGATCTCTGCCACCCAGCCTCTGCCGTTGGGTACCATCAGCAGACACAGGCTTCAATGTGAAGGATGCTGCAACTGGCGGTTATTAGCTGCAATTGCTTATATACCACAAGCCACGCCCACAAGGCCCCTCGTGGGCGGTCTGAGCTTTCCGTTACATCGCGAGATCTTCCGCACGCCGATCCCTGCCTAGGGCGGGCTCTGCTCACCACAACAGAAACCTTTCTATTAGTATTTGTATATTTCAGGAAGTTTTTTTTATAAGGTCATTGATTTGGGCATTTAACAGTAGCTATGTTGTTCCATGCAGTTCAATTTGGCTTTTTCTTTGTGTAAGATGCCTAGAGTGGTTTTTTTATCTTATTACTTTTAAAGACAGGAACATCTCTATATTGCGATGAGAAAGTGATACAGAGTTAAATAATTACATTACAGAGTGTAAAACACATCAAATTATTTGAAGACCCTGCACTCAGCAGCATTGTTTCATTCTATCTCATCTGAGGTACTTAAATCGTGCTCTTTGCTGTATTTACTAAGGAGGAAAAAAAAAAAAAAATATAGACATAGTAAGGAAAACCTCTGAAAGTTAAAACAGGTTAGTGAAATAACTTCTTAAAAATTCTATATTACTCTTTTACTGGAGAACTTCCTGATTAACACATAATGTCCAGGCTTCTATTTTCATGGTATGTTTTGGAACAAGGTCACGTTATCCTTCAACAAGATCTTCCTCAGGTGATCTTAAAATTCTGTGACATGATGCTTTTTAATTGCCTGCATATTTTAAATTTTGATAGGTGACATGGTCAACAACCTGCCTTTCAGTGAAGAACAAGTAATAATTTAGTCACAGTTGCATAGTCTTCCAAATTCTAACATTGCTTCATTGTGTTTCTTCTTAATAGAGTGACTTTAGCAGTTCTACAGGAAGAAGGTTGGAGCTTTGAACACCCATTATTCATTTCTGACATCTATGGTTTCCAAGCAGTGTTAAGGTTAAATGGGAGTTCATTTACGCTCCATTTCTTTTAGTAAGTGCTCTCACAATTAAATGCCTATCTATGTAATTTAGTGGTAGAAAGAGAAATTCATTAAGATTCCTGATTAAGAAAAAGTGTTAACAGAACTGCAAAGGTTATAGAGATTTAGCTCCTGCTTAAGGCAAATTACGCACAAACCACACTCCTGTAACATTAGAGGTTGCTTAAACTGACAAGAAACTCAAAATTCATTTTCATCATCTGTGTCTACCAAAACCAAAAGTAAGCGTACATTTATTTAACTAATATAGTTAAAAATCATAGATTTTTCATGTATTTTGTATTGTATTTTTTCTTGTTGTATTAGGCATAAAGGTTAATATTGTTGTGAGTAATGATGAAACTGTGATGGATTTCAGGTTGTTTCCAATTTGACTTTGTAAATGAATATTCCTGAAGTGAAATGAATTAAAAGACATTTGCTTAGTATCTCTGGAAAAAACAGGTAGACTTTGATTGTTTCTAGTGCCCAAATTAATATTTCAGCTAAACTATCACTTTAGGAAGTTATAAAAAGCAAAAGGCCAGCAAGCTTTACCATTTACTTCAATGACCTCAAAGTTCACCGTCAATTTTTTGTAATATTTGTATAGAATCATAGAATGCATTGAGCTGGAAGGGACCTTTAAAGGTCGTCTAGTCCAAAGCCCCTGCGGTAAGCAGGGACATCCCCAGCTAGATCAGATTGCTCAGAGCCACATCAACCTTGACCTTGAATGTCTCCAGGTATGGGGCATATGCCACCTCTTTGGGCAGCCTGTTCCATGTTTCAGCACCCTCATAGTAAAGAACTTCTTCCTAATGTCTGATCTAAATCTACCCTTCTCAATTTTAAAATCATTGCCCCTTGTCCTATTGCTACATGTGCTTGTGAACAATCCTTCCCCAGCTCTCCTGTAGGCCACTTCAGATACTGGAAGGCTGCCATAAGGTGTTCTTAGAGCCTTCTGTTCTCCAGGCTGAACAACCCCAGCTCTCTCAGCCTGTCCTCATAGGAGAGCTGCTCCAACCCTCTGGTAATTTTTGGGGCCCTCCTCTGGAGCTGCTCCAACAAATCCATGTCCCTTCTGTGTTGGGGGGACAGAGCAGTGCAGAGGGGCAGAATTACCTCTCCTGATATGCTGGCCATACTTCTTTTGATGCAGCCCAGTAGGTGATTTGCAATCTGGGCTGTGACCATGTATTGTGAGCTTATGTCCAACTTTTTGTGCACCAGTACCCCCAAGTCCTTTTCTGCAGGGCTGCTCTCTATGACATCATCCCCCAGCCTGTATTGATGATAAGGATTGTCCCTACCTTTGGTGAAGACCATGCACTTGGCCTTTTTGAACTTCATGAGGTTCACATGGGCCCCTTTCTCAAGCTTGTCTGGGTCTCTCTAGATGACATCCCCTCCCTCTGGCATGTCAGCCTCTCCACTCATCTTGGTATCATCTACAAACTTGCTGAGGGTGCACTCGATCCTACTGTCTATATCATTGATGAAGTTATTAAACAGTACTGGTCCCAATAGAGACCCCTGAGGGACACCACTTGTCACTCATCTCCATCTGGACATCAAGCCATTCACCACTACCCTCTGGATGTGACCATCCAACCAATTCCTCATCCACCTAACAGTCCACCCATCAAATTTGTACCTTTCCAACTTAGAGAGAAGGATGTTGTGGGGCACTTTTGTCAAAAGCCTTGCAGAAATCCACATAGTTGACACCCGTAGCTCTTCCCTTGTCTACTGATGTAGTCACTCCACCGTACAAAGCCACTAGGTTGGCCAGGCAGGACTTGCCCTTAGTGAAGACATGTTGGCTGTGTTGTATCACTTCCTGTCCTCCATGTACTTTAGTATAGCTTCTAGGAGAATCTGTTCCATGATCTTCCCAGGCACACAGATGAGGCTGACAGGTTGGTAGTTTCCAGGGTCCTCCTTTCTACCCTTTTTAAAAATGAGTGCATTGTTTCCCTTTTTCCAGTCACCAGGGACTTCACCTGATTGCCAGGACTTTTCACATGTCATGGAGAGTGGCTTAGCAACTACATCAGCCAGTTCCCTCAGGACTCTGGGATGCATCTCATCAGGTCAGACTTATGTATGTTCAGGTTCCTCAGGTGGTCACGAACCTTGTCTTCACTTACGGTGGAAGGGACTTTGTTCCCGTTGTCCCGGTCTTGTGGTCCTTCAACTCAGGTATGAGGAGAGATATTGATAGTGAAGACCAAGGCAAAAAATTTGTCAAGAACCTCAGCCTTACTCTCATCTGTTGTTAGTAGCTTGCCATTCTTCCTCATCAGGAGTGGAGGGATTGCTTTCTCTAACCTTCTTTTTCTGGTTGACATACTTGTAGAAGCCTTTCTTGTTATTCTTTGTATCCCTTGCCAAGTCCAGCTCCAGTTGCACCATGGCTTTCCTGACCTCATCCCTGCACAATAAGGCAGTGTCCCTAGACTCTTCCCAAGCTACCTATCTCTGCTTGAACTGCCTGTGCAGTTCCTTCTTGCCTTTTAGTTTGGCCAGTAGGTCTTGACTAAACCATGCTGGTCTCTTCCCTTCCTTCCTTGATTTCTTGCACATCGGGATTGAGAGCTCTTGTGCTCTATGGAAAACCTCCTTAGAGATCTCCCATCTCTGTTCTGCTACCTTATCCCTGAGGACTGTTTCCCAGAAGGTCCTATTGACTAAATTCTTGAAGAGCCAGAATTTTGCGTTCTGGAAATTCACGGTCCTGGCTATGCTCCTCATTTGACTCATATACCTTAGAACTGTGAACTCCACCAGTGAGTGATCACTGCAGCCCAGGCTTCCTCTGATCTTGACATCCCTGATGAGCTCACTTGCACTGGTGACTATCAAGTCCAGCATTGCATCCCCTGGGGTAGGAGTGTCTGTTTTCTGGCTTAAGAAGTTATCATCAAGGCACTCCAGGAGTCTCCTGGATGTCCTACAGCTCACCACGTTACTTGTCCAGCAAATGTTAGGGTGGTTAGAATCCCCCAGCAAGATGAGAGCCTGCAAGTATGATGCCTCCTGTACCTGGAGTAAGAGGGCTTTGTCAGTAGGCTCCCCTTGATGTGGTGACCTGTAGTAGACACCAACCACAAGGTTCCCGTTGTTGCCTCAGTCTCTAATTGCTACCCATAAGCTCTCAACTTGCTCTTGGCTACTCTTTAGGGACATCTCTTCACAATCTATACGTTTCTTAACAAGGAGGGCAACACCTCTGCCCATCCTTCCTCACCTGTCCCTTCTGAACAACTTGTAGCCATTGATAGCCAACTCCAATCACAGGATTCATCCCACCAAGTTTCAGTAATGTCCACTATTTTGTAGCTTTCCAGCAACATGGTAGCTTTCAACTCTGTTAGAGGCTGGTTGGATTCTGTTAGAAGATAATGCAATGACCTCATAATAGGGAAATATAGAGGTTCTGTTTACTCTCTTAAAGTTAAAAATGCTCATATTTGGTTTTGCTTTGATTCAGTAAAATTAAACATATACTTAGATGCAATTACACAAGAGCAATATGCTTTTCACTTAACTCTTGAAAATATTTTCTTACCATTCCCATAGCATTTCTCTTGTGATGGCGTTCAAACATATTTTGACAAACAATTAATTCCTAAAAGTACCTTAAGCTTCCCCTGTAAAGTGAAAAAGGATGTTGAAAATCTGTAATAGGATTCTGCTTAAGATGTTATAAACTTACTCTGTTTGATGATGTCAGTCTAAATCTAGGACACCTTTTTTTATGCTGATCTTACCTGTCACTTATGCAAACTCTTCGGTTAACCATTTTTCTTGGTAATTTTTACATGAGTTACATTTATTAGTTTTTCTTTAATACAAAATTGCTGTCAAGTGGTACTAATAAGTGTAGACCTAGTTATTCTGAGCTGTCTCAAATGGACAGGTTTGCAATACTGCCCCTGTGGCATATACCTCTGCATATGTGCTTTTTGCCCTTCAGCTACTAGTTGCAGATTTGGCAGGAGGGGCCTGGAAAGAAGGCAGTGGAGGTCGGATTTCTAGAGGTCCTTTCCAGTCTAAGTTGTTCTGTGACTCTGCACAGTAGCACTCTTTTAGGGTGTGCAGGAGTCTCAAATACACGATGCTAGAGCATCTAACCAACTGTGGAGCATTCCCTCCTCCCTTTACAGTGGTCTGGGCTGTGTCTAGCTCTGAATGTAATAGCACTGAAAAAATCTTGTCTCATTTTCTGTTCACCACTATTGTCTCCAAGATACTTTTCATTAGAAATGCCTTCTACTTCTCATAAAAAAAAAAAAAACAAAAACAAAAACAAACAAACAAAAACCCACCACAACACAAAAAACAAACCAAACCCCAGCTGAATTACAGTTTAATTTCTGCATTTGATTTTTTTTTTTTTTTTAAAATACTGCCAGATAATGAGAGATTTTCCTAATCAAGTATGGGAGATTTTCCATCCCCCACATTTCAAAGTTCTCTGTGCTGCTTGGACTGTAAGGCACCTTCCAATTTATATATGTAAATCTCATTAGTATGCTCTTTATACTCTTTCTCCTGTCACTAATGAGGAATTTAATTAAAACATGACCTAGCACTCATCCCAGCAGCATTCACCAAACACCTCATTTTGACATGATACATTGCTGTTCTTCACCAATCCATATTTTAAATAGTAGCTAGTTTTCAAAGCAGCAGTGAGCAAAGGTGGAATACCACTTTATTAGGGAAAAGTTATTGAATCCTAAAACAAATGAAAAATAAAAAGGTCTTCACTCAAAGAAAATGAACAGAATTACATTCTGCCTTTCTTTGTAAAATAGACTTGTTAGTAAGCTACCAAAACCTATTCTTTCATAACTCAGGTTCAAAACAATGACATTCTATTTTTTGTATTAAAGAGATAAGAAAGATAAAAGGTAAATATTAAGGGAAAAGCTCTTGTCGTAATTTTCAGGGAATGATGTCATCAAGACCTAAATTTACAGCTCTTCACTCTGAAGAATATTATGTGGTAGCAGTGCTGGGGAAATTGTCATTGAAGAAGTGCTAAAACATTGTTTCACTGGTTTGACCAGCTCCTTTAGTAATGTAATTAAGCTGGCTACTGTTCACATAGTTAGGAATTCTCATTATGCAAGGAATTCCCTTCCTATGTACGGTTTTGGTTTTTTTTGTTGTTGTTGGTTTGGTTTTGTTTTTTTTTTTTTTTTTTAGTTTTTGTTTGTTTGTTTGTTTTAATTCATGTCTGCTAGTGCCCAAATCTCCTTACTATTTGTAATAAAACATAAAGAAGATAAAGTGGAAGTGTAGTGCGGGGTCAACTAGGCCTGTGTCTACTCAGGTTCTGAATTTCTCCTAGCATGTCAATATTTGCACAGCCTCTTACAGTGTTCAGCTATTCCTACAGTAATTTCCCACCCCCACTGCCCCTTAGGTTTAAATGTAATTTGTTGTATTTCAATTTGTGCCCACAGCCTGCTGGGCGGTCACTGGACACCATGGAGAAGAGCTGTGTGCTGGCTTCTTTATTGGCCACCCCACCTTGATGCGTCAACCACTTGAGGCTCCATTCAGCTATCGATGGGTGCCACTTCAGGGCACTCTCAGTTGTCCACCTCAACACAGGGGAGGGAGGGATCAAAGCAACAAAGGGTCTGTGTGTGAGCCAGCACAGGCAGGACAGGAACAACCACAAAGCCACGGATTAAATGCAAAGATTAAATTTCTTTTCATTACCTCTCCAACCAGGGGATCCTCAAAGCAGCACCTTGGCAGAGGCATACAAGTGGAGATGCAGGCACCAAGGAACTCAGTCCCTGCTAGAGGATCACCAAACCTCTTGTTTTCACCTGTATATCAGGAATTCACACAGGCAGTTTACCACTGTGCTTGATTTTTTTCACATAGCAGAGCATGCAGCCCAAACATGTTCAAAAGGGTGCTTCTAAGTCTATCACAGGCCTATGTTATTAAAACATGGATGTTCTACTTGTCCAACACACAAGACTAAACAACAATTAGTGTTATACATGTGCTTTTCTATACTCCAGTTACAAGTCAGTTAACAAGTTTACAATCCTTCTTGTTAATATTTATTATTTTCCCACAGTGCCCTTGTTAGAGCAGTAGTTCTTGGACATACTGGGTAGCTCAAAAGGTAATAATGCCTATAATTTGGAAATTTAATAGATCCTGAAGTATCAATGGGAAAGATAAAGTGAAATATTCAGAAACATGGGGCATAAAACTGATGAGTGTGCTTATCCTCTAATCACTACCCCCCTAGCTATATATAACAAAGCATGAGGTATTTTTACCACTGCTGTACATCAGAACGTGTTTGGTAAGTTTATTTTTTAACTTTCTGCAGGAGCCATATTGATCACGTGTGGTAGATTTTGTATTTTGCCACATGCTGGTAGACCTCAGGGACTTTTAAAATTGTCTTTCAGTGATCCAAACAGCTAGACCTATTTACCATATCTTACTAGAGCTGTACCCACTACGTGTTTCCAGAGCCAGCAGCCCCTTATCTTAAGGAGGAATGGTATAAATAAGAGTGGATTTGGCAACTATACCCAGATAACAGCTTGTTAACAAGTAGTCATTTTGAGTACTGGGGTGGTAAGGTTGACAACAACTACTGCTGAAATGGGAGATACAAAGCTGAATATCAAGACATACTTCCCCAAAACAAGGGCTGATGTAGTATCTTTATAAGGGAAATAGTTGAGGTGCTTCTACTTGAGAAGTAGAACAAGTGAAAAGACAATCCGGTTTATGGCACTTTTGAAGCTCTCCAACTCTGTTTTCAGAACTTGAATTTTATGGTATATTAGAATACTGCTTTATTAACATTATGTCCTAAAATGCACCACAAAAAAAAAAAAAAAAAAAAAAAATCACAGATACACAGACGTTAATAGCAGAAGTAAATACGGTGTTCTTTTGTTAACAAGAGATATCTGGAACATTTACAAGAATAAAAATGAAAACATTTCAGGAATGCTATTTAAGAAATGTGCTCAAAGATCAGCTAGAGCATGTTTGCTCTCCTCTAATGAATAAAATTCTATAATAGAAGAGTAGTTGAAATGTGTCAGTGTGAAGAATATCTAGCCCTTACATCTCTTACCTCATTCCAGTTTCCTTCACCTATTCCAGCTGCACTCTACGTTTTGGAGCTGCTAGTCCCTTTCATTCTAATACACAAGTTGAATCACTCTTTTTACTTTGGGTTTCAAGATTCATCTTTCTGGCCTTCTTTTAAATTAAACTTTTTTAGAAAATGTTTTTCTGGCATCATTCTTTGGGAAATGTCCTGTGATGTGTGATGAAGCTAGAATGAAATCTGGATTCTCCACTTGTGGAGAGGCAAATTCTATGAGATTATAGAAATTTAGTCAGCTTCATATCTGCAGAAGATAAAGGTCAGTCTTTGAGTCTAAGAAATAATACCACAAAATCTTTAAAATGCTTGAATTAATCTCTCCTCAAAAAATCCTTTATGGAGTATAAGTATTATTTTACAACTCGTCTGAGATTAAGGCTCATGTTTAGAAATAATGATCACAGTTTAAAATATCTGAAAGATGACTTTTCCTTTGTTCCAAGAACCCCAAAAGCCAGATGTTTCAAGAGTGAGTGTGAATGTCAGCTTTAAAAACTAGACCGATCTTCCTTAAGTTAGGCAGTAGAAATTCTTCAGGTCTAGTTCAAATATATTTTTTTTGACACAAAAAAAGATTTTGTGTTAACAAGCGCATTTAGAAATTTTGTGATTCTTGCTTCTTTACACTGCAACTAATAAGTAGGTCACTATCTTCATTATAACGTCTAAATAGTAATTTCCTTACAAAAGACAAAATTAATGTAATATATTCTTTAGTGACTTAACACACTAGCCTGGGCTGAGGCATAAGTACTTATTTCAAGTCAACAATAGTATTGGTCTTGGGATTATTGTGTTTATGTGTTCCATTTCATCTACCAAAAATATTTTAAATACAAAATTACCTGAAATTTTATTTTATTTATTTTTTTTTCTTAATCATACTGTGCTATATTTGCATCACATGATACAGACTGAATGATAGATAAGGAGATTGAAAATTCTGGCTCAGTTATGTGTATCATCTGCAGTTTATAAACTCTACTACTTCACATGAAAATCTTAAAATGACCGTTCAATTGTACTGTAACATTGGCTGATAATTGTGTTAGTAAAAACACTGATAAAAAGAGAAAAGTAGGTTCACATACAGATTGTTCATCATTTTGAAAGATATTTATGTGGAAAAGTAGCTACCAAAACTAAGAGGACTTTGTCATTTTTCTTAAACACAGTGTTGTACTGTTCACAAAGATGTAGTGAAATAGTTAGGGTGAACTTTCTCTAGAAGGCTGTGAAATATAGGTCATGTTCCTGCACAGGCAAACACTGCAACTGCTACCAGTCTTCTCCTTTTCTATGTGCTGATTTTAAATAATATCTAATATGGTGACATATTTTAAGGATGGGTAATAAAATAGGGGAAATTGGTATAAACTGGTGTGGCAGAATCATTACTGATTCAACCATAACAGTTTGCATGAGGATTTCATGCCAGATTTTCCTTCTTTCTTGGTGCTTTATGATCTGTAAAGAGAAAAAAAAAAATATTGAAAAAATGTCTATGAGAAATGGGATACTATTCTTATTGTAATTTGAGGAATCCTCTCAATGGATATTGTAGTTGACAAAATGTTATAACAATTAGTCAGCAAATTCCTTAGATATGCATTATTAAAAGTATGTGAGTTATCTTGTTTATTTCATATCTTTACATTTCATAAGCTTCAGAACAATTTTAAAACTTTATTTATAAACAGTATTGGTAAATAAAAATGGTGATATTATTAATAAATAATTAAATCTTAAAGTTAAAACTTAGTATTGTTAATCAGGAACCCTAGGTTATGGCCCACTTTTCTTTCAATTGCCAGGTGAGGTTCCAGGCAATGTTTTTCTCCTCCAGACCCAGTAGGTTTCAGTGTTAACTATACCTTTTCATCTGAAGTATGTGGCTCATTGACAATCCGTGCTGAAATTTGTTTTCACAATATCTGCAGTACTATTTTGTTAACCTAGCTCTACATGCTGTGCTAAAAGAAGATTACATTTCCATTACATCAAAAAAATATTTTACCATTCCCTCCTACTAACCTCCTGCCCAAAACTCTCTTTTTAAAAAATTGTTTTTACTGGAGATTAGACCTAGAAAATGTGTGAAAGAGTGGCTGTCTGCTTTAGCAATGAGCACAGTGGATGTGTGTAGGAAGTCAATTGGTTGGAGGTAAAGAATTTCTTCTGATCATTCAGATACTTAAATTATTTTGAAAGGTCATTCTGCCTTTCTCAATTTGTTTTGAGATCCTAGCTGCATGTGTATGCTTCTTTGTGCTTAAAATATTGTATTCTGCTTAATGTTGTGATTGGGTCTTATTTTTCAGCTGATAATGAGAATATTGTGTGTTATAACACAAAGCTCTCATGTTAGCTGGACTGAAATCCAAAGGCAGTCACTAAATACTCACAGAGTAGTACCTATTTTCTTCCTAATGTAAGCCTGATGTTTGTCAAGTTAATCATCACAGATAAATGAATTACTTTTATTCCTATGACTTCCCAACAGTAGCATGCAAACTAAGAAAACATATTGTAATGATGTATTTAAAATGTAATTTAATATTGAACTTATTTACATAAGCAAAGCATTTGCTAATATTTGGAAACTGTAAGGAATTTAGATTTTTGTTTTTTCTTTTTTTGTAAACAAGGTTGAATGGATTAGTGTGGAGAGGGCTGTACTACATGCAGCACAGCCAGAATGATTTGCATTGTTCACCTACTTGCTTGGCTTTTAGTCATAATGTTTTGGTTTTGTATTCAAACAATTACATGACCACTGTGGAAGCTGTTGGAATGTGATTCTAACCAAACTTCTCTAAGTGTTCTGTTCACTTTCTTCTAATGGATATGTTCTTTAGCAATCACTTTTTCATTTGGCCTAGTGGTATGCAAAACAACTTTTAAAAACCTGTTCTTCCATTTTTAAAGCATAAACTTTGTGTGGACTTGTTTGCCTTTTCATTATGATGGTAGTTCTTTTTTATCATCAGACTTGTGTATGATTACTGCAACATTAGTATTTGAGTCATGCACACAGAATAATAATTAACTAAACTTCACAGATATTAGATGGTGAAAGAAAGCCTGTGCTTGTGAAATAGAGGCACTGCTGGGACAGGAGTGTGGTAAAATACCAGACAAATTGTGCAAACCACTCTCATCCTTGGGGTCAGTGACTTTCTGCCCAAGTGAATGATCTCTATTTGAAAACATTGTGACATTTTTATGTTGTGAATTAATATGCATACAGGTTGGAAATATACACAGAAGACAGATGTTTACCTGTGTGTGTATATGTGTGCGTGTATACACATGTAGAAATAGATATGTCAAATGCAGTGATAAAAATTTAACAGAACTTTTCTCTTAAGTCCTCACCTAGAGACACTTGCTTGGATTATCCCCAAGTCCATCATTTCCTCCATACAAAACAATTTTATTTACCCAGATCCAAGTACCCTCCCTCCATTAACTGCAACTGCTATTAATTTCAGTGTTACTCTGCTTCAGTATCTTCTTGCCCTAGTGCTAACCTATGCCCAGAGAAGATTAACTTAATTGGTGTAATACTTAAAATTCCCTCTCAGTGTTGGGATTACTCTGTAGTTCTAGGTCTCAGAACTCCCATGACCAGCAGTGGTTGTATCAGCTGCATGACGTATTTAATATTTTGAAGTTTGTTAATATCAAATTGAACCTCTCGAGAGCTTACTCTCCTTAGTGAAACAATAGATTTGTTCTCTGAAAACTCAGAACATCTTAAGGGGTTTATAACACCTCAAGGTTTTAATGCTGCTACTGAGTTTCTGTTACTATAAACAACCATGCCCTTCAGACTGCTTTTCTGAGCAAAGCTAATCAGCAG
>NW_008591379.1:59876-82600 GCF_000691845.1 Merops nubicus
TGGATGCAAAAAGCATTGAATTAGCTGATAAAACAACTGCATTTGGGCATGTGCCTATCCAAATTACAGGTACCACATGTCATCACATAATTTTAAAATTAGAAAAGCATTCATCAAGAGCTGCCCTAGAGTTATTATATTCACCAGTGTCTGTTAAACAGATTTTGTTTGTTGATCTTAGTTGGTTTTGTGTTTTTTTTTAACATTCAAATGCATGCAAATTTGAACTGTTAATTAAAATTGTTAGTTGGTCATACTTATATAACGTTAAAATGCTATAGTATCAATTAATTATTTCTGGTTGTCTAAAACAATAATAGTTTAGAATAGTATCCATAAAAGGAAAATAAAATTTTGTAAGGTGTGTTGTATGTTTTAATGATAGTCATCAATACTTTTAAAACTCTATGAGTACTTACATAAGTATTCAGAGACATTAAGTAGATGTACATTTGGCCTATACAAATTAAATTTTTAAGATTTTAATTAAAACAGAATCTAGACCATTATACAGACAAACTACAGTTTAAGATATTACACAAGTAAAATGTATTTGTAGAGAATTGAATCTAACTTTCCTATGGCGTTTCATTTGAAAACTGGGTTTCATTTTGCTTG
The DNA here is from genome assembly GCF_000691845.1 of Merops nubicus. Classification (NCBI taxonomy): domain Eukaryota; kingdom Metazoa; phylum Chordata; class Aves; order Coraciiformes; family Meropidae; genus Merops; species Merops nubicus. Next base: position 60,495 of record NW_008591379.1, read on the forward strand.
CTGCAGTGGAAGATGAGAAGTTATTTGTGAATGATTTGAACAACTATTTCATCAGTAAATTGAAAACTTCATCCATGATACTTCGTATCATTTTTGGGGGGTGAGGGGAGGATGAATTAAACTCTATGATTATACCCTAGGGAAAAATATTCCTACTTTGGCAAGAAAAAAAGTCCAGAATACACAAGATGGCACTATTTCACTTGTGGGGAAAAAAAAAATCATTTTCACAGTTAACAGTGAATTGTGCTATGAGAGTGCAGAAGTTTTTGTATTTTTGTGTAATAGAAAATACTTGGCATAGTTCTGATTATTATAGACAAACCAAAGCCTAACTATAAAAAATGCAAAAGCACGTAACTGAGACAAGTGAAAAAGTCTCCAAAGTCACTGCTGACAAAACTGAATGGATTGGGAAGTGGAAACTAGGTCTGAGCTAAAATTCTATGTGACTTACTCTTTTGCTTCTAAGAGTTCTGGAGAGTTTGGAATTTAGTTTTCATCTGGTAATTTTTCCTCAAATATTCTCAGAACTCTTCTGATATGCATAATAAGCATACCCTCTAGGTTTCTACACTTTGCTTTTAAGATTAGTTTGTTAAAAGCAAAAGGTATGTGATAAAGTGTGTGGGAATCTCCTATATACATAAGATTTCATTTTTTAATTAGGTCTTAAAATCTACCCTAGATTTTAACTTCTCATTGAAAAAAAAATCATCATATAAATAATAAGAATCTTTTCAAAGAATTTTTCTACTGTAGACATTTCTGACCTTAGTATTCATAAGATCAGCAAGTCTAAAAATGTAGCAAACTATTATATAAGAAGATAATTTTACATATTTCTTAATATCTCACTAGGATTTATTAAATAAATTGACAGTGTTTGTATATTATATTATTATTCTCAGGGGCTGAGTAGAAAATCTGCAAGCCATCAACCACAATAGATGCAGATATTGCAATAACATTTCAGCATTTTGAGTCTCAGATGTCTAAATTTAGGTATGTAGGTACGGACGATCTGGTAGACCTTGATCTGCCTTTGAGATTATAAACTTCCTTAGGTGTTTTGACACAGAAAGGTAGAAAATTTTTTGTTGTTAAGAAAATGTCAGAATTAAGTCCCTCTAATTTTGAATACATTTTGTCAAGGTAGATGTTAGCTTACTTTTCACAGAGGTGAACTCCATTTAAAGACATACAGAAGTCAGTCAGCAAAAGTACCATTCTTAGCTTCTTATAGATTTTATAAGGCTTAAATAAGTTCACACAAATTTACAAGTTTAAAATATATTCAGACTGAAACTTCACCTGTTATTCATTTGCAAAATATTGATGGGAGTGTGAAGCACTCAAAGAGTCTTAAGCAACTGTCACTTTTGTTTTGCATCGCTGAGCAATTTCAACGTTATTCCCTCTTAGAGAAGAATAAACTGGAAGATGTGCTCTGGAAGCACATGGCCCTGTGTTTTCCAGCTGTTTTGTGGTACTTCATTCACAGGACCAGATTAGAAATAAATCCCATGAAATGCCTATATTGTGGTTATAGGGACCGCAGTGCTTATAGCTTCACTCTGTGGACTGCTTCTAGTCCACTTTCTAACATAGCAAGTATCTGTAGCTATTGATATTGTACCCTCCAACCAGGACGGCTTAGAACTTAATTAAGTATCTAGCATACGATCTGTAAATGAAGTTGCATAGTTATCAAAAGCGGTTTATTTCCCTTTTATAACATTTGTGAATTTTCATTGGCCTGAACATTCATATTTTTTTTCCTGCCATAACCATGCTATTGCTAAATTGCTATAGAAAATGGTTCAGATTTACAGATTTCAATGTGCTTTATAATCACAATGTATGTGTAATTTGAGATAGTTTTATTCCTGTTTCCTGGATACATGAGTTTGAGTATGAAAAGATGTGCTTTGACCAACAAACCAGTATGGGATTTGGTGAAAGGACCACTTGTGGTAAATACATTTTGTAGACCTTGACTATATCAAGGGGGCATTTTACAAGTGTACTGTAATAAAATGTTAGGGACTAATTTTTTCTGGGTTTTGTTTATGTATTTATTGTATTTACCCATTTAATATGAATATCTAAAAGGCTTATGCTCTTCTTTACATTGACCTCTTTGCAATAATGAATTTTAATTTGGCATTACTGGTTGATAAGAAAGCAGTTGAGATCCTCAACTAGAGGTGTATATGGCTGTGCTACAGTACAAGTGACCCTCTGTGGCGTTATCACTCAATGAAGGTGTCTATTGAGAAAAGCAACAAATAACTCTGACTAGTCTTCTGCATTAATTAAAATGGCAAACAGATCATCTACTATTTCTATATAGACACATTGTCTAGAGCTTAATTTCAGGTAAAAAGATCAGTGCTTTGTTAATTTTGTTTTGCTTGTAAATATTGATTGCATTTTGCTGACTTCAAAGCATAATTTTAGTGTAATTTGAAACTAAGGGTTTTATTTAGTGAGTGATAATCATTTGTTTGCTAGGGAATAGTAACATCTTTTACATTTTCTATTTTGAAGCTCTACTGTTGCTACCACACAATGAAAACTTCAAAGGACTTTTTAGGTGTTTTTTTCTTGCTTAGTTGTTTTCACATTTTTACCTTTTAGTTTCTCAGTAATTGTTTCTGACAGTGGGACTAGAATGGTCACTATAAAATAAACACTAATTTTGCTGTGATGTTACATCCAGTTAGGATTGTACATATTTTAAAGAAACAAATCTCTGTAATATGTCTCTGTCCCCATTATCGTTATTCTGAGGAATGTAAATAATGCTTGATATCCATTTATAATCTTAAACTTTTTTTCCTAAAACATCTAATGTGTTTTTCCTGAACTTTTTCTAGAGCTTGCATTAACAAATTGGAATTTACATTTGCTTTTGATCTTGCTTTAAAATGCATTATGAGGTAACAGACGGCAATTCTTCAATTATTGAAATAAACTTGGAGGATTACCAGTAGTAGAGCCAGTATATTAGAATTTGCCATATTTCAGAACTCTAATAGAAACATAAAGAAGAAACCAAAGCATTACCTGTCTCAAAACATCTGCTTAAGACTGGAGTGTGTTTTAAGTGGTGGTAGTCACATAACAACCTAACACTGCTCATTAGTGAGGAATTTATGCTTTTGTTTTTAAAAATAAACTATCCATTAATTATTACAATCCTTTCATTTCATTTCATTTAGCCAACAAGAGACACTATATCATAAATCAGAAGCAGTCTGAGCTGGGAATCATACATAAATACCAGCAGAAAAACAGGAACTGCATTTCCAATGGGATTATCTTTCTTTTTAAATGGCTCAGGTTCTCCAAGGAAGAGTTGGATCTCCATGTTTCTTTTGTTCTGCTGGAGCTGCACAGTTCAGTGCAGTCTGCTTTTACACTCGTGGTTAACTAATTAATGAGATAAAGATAGGAGTTTTATTTCCTTATTCAATTAGCAAGATGAATTTTACATTTGTATTATTATTTTATTATTTTACTTCTGTGGAAGAGAGTATTTTCAAAATGCAAGTCTAATGCTGTGGTTTCCCAATTTCTGTTATTAATTGTGGTCATTTTACTTTGGGCTAGGGGTTGGTCTTGATGAGGTCTCTTCCAGCCAGCATTGTTCTGTTATTTTCTGCACCCAGTGACTGTATGAACATTGTGTTCTGCCTTCCAGAATGATAGAAGTGTGAAACTGATTTATTCTGTGATTTTTTTCGTTAATGAGTTGTTGAGGATAGTATTTTATGGTAACAACTGTCAAATTATTTCCTGATAGTTACTGGCCAGCTTGACTTTGAAACATCAGGTACTCTTACTGATCACTTGCTGCTGCAGTACAGTGTCATTTCGGTACGTTTAAAGCTATGGAGACTACAAAATGAAACAATCTCCTAGGCTTTATGGTGCTGTGACTAAGTTAACATATTGTCAAATTCAGAGCAACTATGCAGAATAAAGTACACTTTACTTGTCAATTTTTTTCTTGGAGATGATGTTGGAAAGATCTTGTAGAAATTCCTCAACTCCAAAGACTAAAGGAAAGTATGGATTTAAAGGAAGAAAATATTGAAGGTCAAAAGAAGGGGTGACTAAGAGGACTTTTTTTCCCACTTTCTTCTGCATCCTCCCAGTAATACTGATAGTTCCTGCACTTACCTTTTTCCTTCTTACTTTCAACTGAACAATACCAATACCAAAGAAGAAGAGGAGTAAAAAGGATGGATACTTCCCTTCATAAACACGGGAGTTCCAATACTCCTGCTATTTCAAAGTTGCAAAATTCAGTCCCCTGTGGTGGCTTCATGCAGAATCATGGTTTGGGGTTTGAAGGAACAAGGATGAAACTATCAGATGACCTGAAAAAGAATATTTTCTTTATTCAGCCACTTTTGACCATCTCCCTTTCTCTCACTTTTTGATTAAGATCCCAACAGAATTATTACTGAAATTATTATTGAAGAGCTATAAAACTACCAGAGTTAGATAGGATGGTAACGGTCACTTACTTTAAATGTGCAGCCTAGCAGGGTGTTGTTCTTTCTCTTGTCCTCTAGAACACTGTATATACAGAAGCAATAAATAGGAACTAGGTACTTAGTTGCTGTTTGTGCTTTCAGAGTTGTCCCTTAGCATTACCACAAAATGTGACTCAAATGACTGACCAGCACCTTTTTAAGTACCCATTAAATCTTACGGAAATTTTATACTCCTTGGCATGCTAGGCAAGCCTGTTTATAAAGAAAGATCTAAGGTATTTAGAACATCTGTGAAAAAAGAATTAGACCACAAAACATCTTTTTCTAGAGTCTTGTATATGTTCCTTTTTTAGAGGGTAGAGGTGAGGAAGATGCTTCACTTCTATCACCCTCAAAAATGAAAGCATCACAATGCATGCATATCTTGTATGATGTAACTGCTGCCTACTTTACCTGTGCAGATATGTTTACCTGTGCTTTACTCCTGCAGATATGAAAATTTTACTTCTAGTATGAGATATTGTTTGTCTGTACATAGCCACTGCTGCAGGTTCTTCACTGGAGTTCTGATTGGACTGGGAAATTGTCTTGGTAAGTTGGAGACAGTGTCTTCAAAAGACTGATCCCAGCCTTCTGCCTTCCACGAAAGTGCACAGAGAACCACAGAGAGGTGTGTTGAAAGCATTTGTATGGAGCACAGTAACATCAAAGTTGAACTGTTGTAACTGTTTTCCCTTCTCCTTCAAATTCTGGTAAATTGTTTGAACTTAGTGGGGTTTGTTAAGAGTTAAACTAAATTCTTTAAGAAATATGTTTACACAGACTGCATTGTCTTTATTAGCCTTGGCTGTAAGGTGATATTAAACACTTGTAACATGTGAAAGTAGGATATAAAGAGTTTTCAAGCTTGGTAAATCTTAATAGCATTTTCTTTCTTTCACTAGAACCCTATTCATCATCATAAGAGTAGTTTAGATGCTGAAATATAGATGTTCTTAAACTATCTATTAACATGCACTTAGAAATAAATTCTAAGTGATGGTATAATTCCTTGTAACTTCTATGCAGCTTCCATGAAAAGCATTTAATGCACATTTGCACAACGTCACCAATAGCTTACAATAACTTTTAGTGTTGGATTTATGTGAAAGTAACTGAAAACCTCTTTTGTAGTTTCAAAGGGCTTAAATACGGTATTTTACTGTCATGCAGTTCATCAATATTTTATGTAAAGTGAGGGTGAAAAGGGCGTCTTAACAAATCAAAGACCTGAAAAATATTGCATAGCTTCATTCCTTTTTGTGATTTTTTTTTTTTTTTTAACACAAAAAGGTAAGTAAGGAGCTCAAAATCAAGAAAAATCATGCATAGTAGGAGCTCTATTAGCAAAGGTAAAACACTTTGTGAAGCAGTTGCCAAACAGAGTATCTATATATTTGACAGGCTGCTAGCTCTATGTTGCTTCAACATGGGCTTTGGGGCTGGTACATGGGAGTGGGGTAGCTGGGGGCATCCCTCACCTGGGCCAGGCGGGATCATCACCTGTGGAGCATCATCCCATGGCCCCTGAGCTGGCTGAGCCAGAGTTGGTGGCAGGTCCCACCGACAATCGGTAATCAGTGGGATTCACCAATACTTGAGGTAACACATCTGAGGTTGAACTGGGAAATTCCAGTGATAGCATAGGAACAAGCAGGAGCAGAACTAGGAAAAGGGGTACCTCCAACACAGGGCAAGCCAGGTCTGGGTCTCTGGTTCCCCCAGTGAGAGTCCCTGGAGAGGCTGGTTGGGGTAATTAAAGTCTATTGGTGCCTGCAGGGCTCTGACAGTAGGTATCTGCCCTGACTGCAATGCAAAGGTTTGGTCTTCTGATGGAGATTGCAGTTTCACTGAAATCTCTCTGGCAAGTGGATGATAGAGGAATATCAGCCAATCACACAGATCCGGCTGGCATATTCAGCTGTAGAAGCACAGGATGTGCACTGACATAGCTTTGTGGATCCCAAGATGGTAATGAAGGCACAGATTATCACTGGCAACAGACTTTGACATTCAGGCACACAGGATGATGCTTTCTGACATTATTAATATGATTTCATGGGAGAATTACATCATTGCAAAAGATCTGATTTCAGCAATCATCTTTTAAAAATTATATTTATGATTTGTACAGGAAGAATGGAAGAAAATGGACAGTGAAATACACTTTCAGTCCTCTCATATGGTATTTGATTCATACTTATTACTTTTTATGGGTTTTTTGCCAAAGATGGCTAGGGTGATCATATACCCTAGGATCCCATTCTAATTCTTTTACATCAATACAAGTTTAAATAAATACCATTGGAAAAAAAAAAAAACACCAAAAAAACTAATCTCAGTTAGATTGGTACAAGTTTATTTGATAGTCAGAATTGCTGTGTTGATGGAAATTGGACAGCTTCCCTTTAGAGCTCAGCAAGAACAGACTTTGGTTGACACATCAGAAGTCAGTGCTCTTCCTTCTACTGAAATATTCAGCAACATTCTAAAACTTGAAAATGTTTATTTTTATACCAATTAACTGTGTCAGATTACTAACATGCATTTGGTTAATGATTTAGAAGGAACCAGAAGTCCGAAGCCTTTTGAAGTGGTTTTCTGGGCATTTTTTTTATAAAAAGCCCTTCTATATTTCAACGCTTGAAGTTTAATCTTTCTGGACATCTTTGAGCATAATTAGTAAACACAGAATGGTGAAAATGAACTTCCAGTTTCTGGAATTTCTTTGAACATTTCAGTTTATGATTTAGTATCTTTTGGTCATTCTTTTTTTTTTTTTTTTTTTTTAAATGTTGCTGAAAAACAGTGCAATTGAATCAGCACATCTGCTGTATAGGCATTCATGTTGCTGAATTTGCTAGTAAATTTTTTATCATTATTCTTCCTTATATTGCTCTCCACAGACTAATGAAGGTGCTATGTAGGTGTGAATGCCTGCATTTCTACTATGCAGTTATTGATGTTGCTGTTATCTTGGGATGCAACAATGGAGGCAGATTTTTCTGTATGGGTTAACCTTATGTAGAAGAATATGGCCTGCTTCAATTACATCTTCTAGACTTTATCTTTGGGCTTCGTGGTTTCCTAAAATATTTTCTTGAGCACTGCAATTCACTGCTGCACAGTGACAGGGAAGGAGAAAGTATATACAGAAAGAAGGTTCAGCTGTTCAACTATTATTTATGGTGATGACTTCCATCTCTTCGGTACTATTTATGACACAGGTTGATTGTCACAGTTTCTATGGTTTCATAAAAATTTACACTTTGCAACTCATGCAAGAAGTACACTCTATATAACAGTGCCAAAGATTAGCTACAGAAATAATTCTTAACCTATGGGAGAGTCCTTGAAGTATGTAGATTTGGAGATAGACAGTCTCTACAAATATCTCTGGGGAAGGAGAAAGGGGGAAAATCTGACTTTCAGTGGGTGTATTCAGTAGATACTTCAGAAAACACAGAAACTACATTTTTGGTGTTCCTGCTCTTCTATAGCATATTCTGTCTTCAGCTAAATTCATGTTGCTGAGCTAAGGGCTCCTAATAGTTATGAAATTCTATTAAAGATTTTAAAAAAAAATAAAAAAAAAAATATATTGTCAAACAAGTCAATTATGGCAAGGAAACATAATTTAACATGCTACAGTTGTACTAAATATAAATTATATTTCAGGATTTTTACTTTTGTAATATATTGTTAATTGAAAAACAAGAAGACAAGTCATGTACAGTACTCCTTTTAAAAAATATATGTATGTTTTCTTGTTCCAGGTATTTTAGGTATTAGGGCTTGTATGAAAAACATGATTAATGAAAAGGATAGTAACTCTTTCATTTTTCAATGTCCTTTATGTCAGAATAGAATGTCATTTGTTGGCGTGACTTTGCCAATGCAGATCTCTGTTTCAATCACTATGTTCATCTCCTGTAGCTGTTGTTGAGAATTCCATTGATAAGTGTAAAAAAGTGTTACAGTCTTCCTAAGTGGATTTCAGAGGTCTTTTCTGTAATGCTTAATCTTCTCATATTCTGTTTACCTTTGGTAAATAACTGGCCTTAAAAAAAAAAATATCATTCATTATAACTGAGAACAGCAATAAACATAATAAATGTGCCTTAGAAGAACAGAGTCAATACTTCTGAGTTTTTGTGGGAGACTGAGAAAAACATCCTCTGGGAATAAGGATTGACATTTTTCCTGTGTTTGTAGATAGAAGGAAGTTGGAAGAATGTGTTTGGATGAGTATGGGAAATCAACCATTATCTTTGTTTGCTTGTTAATTTTTAGAAACTAGGATTTAGCAACCTAATGATTCAGCTGGGAGTTTTACTGAATCAGCTGCTTGAAAGGCAGATTCAATTTAGTAGCGGATAGGAATCTGTAATTTAAAACTAGCCCTCTCTGGATTATAACTTTATATGCTGTCCCAAAAAACAAATGGAACCCATTTGCCATTAAAAAGCCCACAAATATAAATAAATGGATTTACTTTGTAAACCTATAAATATACTCCAGCATACCACCATCAAATAAAAAAAAAAAAAGTTAATGAATGATGAGTACTGTACAAGAAAGTACATTAAATGGATGAGTAAATTATGTATGTCTAAAAACCATAATGGTATTCTATATTGGTATTTTAGAAGGTGGCATCTTATCTTACAGCAGAGGAAGAGAATATCTGTTCTGGGCATGGCATTGCGGTGTAAAACACAAGGTTATAGCAGTCCCTAATTTATCAGTCTCTAGCATTGTCTTATCGATGAATGAATAGAGGATTTTATTTAAATGTATGCAACTAGGAATATCTCACATAGCTGTGCTGGCCTCTCAACTGTGCAATAGAAAGTTTTAATTTAATTTTTAACTTTAAAATAAATGTAGTGTACTTTCTTTTTTCTCTGTTTTTTTTCACGTCCCAAAACAGTTAAGCGTTATACGAAAATTAATAATTTAAGAGTAATAATGCTGTGACAAGCACTGCAGGACAGGATGAGAAAGCATGCTGTGCTGCATCAGGCCAGTGCTTCCTCGTCCCCAGTGCTTAGTCTCCTGAGGATGGGCCTGTGACCAGCTGGAAGTGCTAAAGCACTCTTCTGCACCACCGCTCTAACGGTGACCATAGGTGAAGGTATTTGGGAGGCAAGAGAAGAAGGTAGGTGAGACTAGCTACTTGCCATGGGACAGTCCATTTCTAGCACTGAAGCGCTGGGTCAAACCCCCAGCCCTGAATGAGAGTTGGCATATGGATGATGTCCCCAACCAGGCAAGAAAGACCCTCCTGATTGGTTTTCACCCAGGCTCTGGCCAGCCTTGGGTAGGAACTGATTAGGAGATCACCACCAGGTGCCCCTGACTTCCACATTAACTTGGGGGTGGAGCAAGAAGCCACCACTATAAGAACTGACTCTCCTGGTGGTGTGGTTGGGTGACTTGTTCATATGGTGCATGTGCTGTGTGGGGTTCTGGCTCTTGAAAGGGTTCCCTGACTCTTCATAGCAAGTGGCACTCTCAGGATGGTAGGACAAGATGATTGGACTGATTACATGGGTCCTTCCATCTACCATGGCATAGTTCCAGAATCAGCTTACTCCTTTCTGCACACCCTATTGTGAGTGAACGTACTGACCTATTTCTCCCTCCAGTGGTTTGGCATGTTGGGTCATTGGTCTATGATTTAAGAGCGGTGGGAAGACTATGGCTGATGGTTTGCAAGTTGATGTTCATATCCTTTTTAGTTAGTCAAGCAGTCAGCAGAAGAAGCATCAACTTTTGTTGGATTGACCTGCCAGTTCTGTGGGACAGGTTATTTTTTGAGCTTCCTAATGTAACTAGCTAATAAGTCTTCCCATGGCTTCTACTTTCAGCAATCTTATGTCTGCTGTGTAGAGTCATATATTCTTCCAATTGTTCAAAGATGTCTCTGACCATTTTGTTAGACACCACTTATGTCTAGTTTGTCATGATCGGCAGAGTAACAGCTGTGTGTTGAACTCATCCACTGTATTCATAAGTTGGTAAATTGTGGCTATGCCACCTCAAGTACCTGCAACCTGAAGAGTCCCAGATGGTTTTTCTCCTCACAAGGCAGCTGCTTCATCTTACTTACTATACATTTTTTCTTCTTTATCTGTCATATCAATAATTTCATAGGGAGAACGAAGTATTGACATGTCTAGCTTTATATAAATAAACGCATTACTCTAAGACCCTCTACAGGCTGGTTATACTTGGGTCTCAATACCCAGAGTGCTTAAATTTACTTAGCCTGAAGTAAGTGAACAATAAGAGAGATAATGTTATGTTCTTAGTACTGATGATTTGTAAAATTTAAATAACTAATACAAAGATGCTGCAGCCTCATGTTGAAAAGTAAGACATATATGATAAAATGTGGCAAAATAAAGTAGTAAAAACATGAATTAATATGAGAAAGTTCTTAATGCTTACTCTTTCTGTATCTCTTGGTACTTGACCATTCTCTGCTGTACTTCTACAGTACAACTGCAAGTAAATTGTGGGCTAGCCATTACTGAAAGAGTGCTTTACTGTTCTCCTTCTGTCATACTCATTCTTGTGTTGTTTTCCTCATTCCTGGCATTAGTATTCCTCTGGCCTCACACTGGAATGGTTAAAAAGCTGAACTGAAAAATAAATTAAACTCTACAACCTTCAATTTTTTTCTTTTTTTTTTTTTTTCTGGGTTATATCCACAAACTAGATCACCATGGTTCATATAGTGTCTGTTGGATGTTATGCAAGAACAGAGAGAACTGGATAGCAGGAACTGCTCAACAGCAGCAGAAAGAGACCAAAGATAATAGTTTCCTCACCAGAAAAAAAAAGAACCTCCTATATTTGATTATGGACTCCCAGGAAAGGACTTTTCTAAATCCTGAGCATCTACATTAAGCTGCCAATTGACAGCTTAGAGTGAAAATCAATATATTTTATCTCAATTACAAAATTACTGGTTTGTATTTTATTTTTGTATTTTCTTATATTTGGACAGGTATTTAGTTTTCTGAGCTAAAAATGGATAGAGTGTGGGGATGCCTTAGAGCTCTAAGCAACTGAAATAGCTCAACTCTTGAAGCTCAGATTTCACTAAGCACAGCTTCACCATTCTGGCATCTCTGAAGAGCGTTCCATAGGTTTAATATGTGGAAATTTAAAATCCTATTTCACATCTAGTGCTTAATTTTGCAGTTGTGGCTCTGCAGCCAGAATTTGGAACGCTTAACATTTATTGAATCAATATCTATTAAAATTCATGTCAGTATTACTGCATTACTTAATATAGGAAATTATTGCTATATCTCAAAGGGTATACACTGGTTTTTGTTTTGTTTTGTTTTTTTTTTAACTTTCCAGTTTTTAAGCATCAAAAATGTTTTCATTTAAATAAACACACCAGGGAGATAAATGTAAAGGAAAATTAATCATGTAATATCTTCATAGGCTACTAGGGAATTAATATTATGTAGAAGATACTGCTCTACATTCTGAAAATAGACATTTTGCAAAATATACTGTGATTTTGATAGACACAATTGTCTGAATTTTGTGTTTTCTTGTAATTCTTTCTGACTCTTTTAATACAAAACCTAACTGTTGGTCAAATTTGTATTCATTTATTTAAATGTGATTAAACCAGCTAAACCAGTCTATTGAATTGAGATTCTCTATGATTTTACCATTTGAGATGCCAACTTCTTTCTGTTTATGTAACATGATTTTTCAGGTTGTCACTGTACATCTAATGGTAAATGTCACATGAAGTTTAGAGGATCATTTGTGAGAGACTGCCTTAATTGGTTTTGTTAATTATCCTTTCACTTCCCATTGATGATAGCTAATTCTGTAGTGTTTCTGCTGTTTAACAATTGAATTGGTAATTATTATTTTATTCATCATACATATTGTAGTAAATTATTTCTTGTTTGGAGGGCTTCCTGAGCAGATTTCTTAGGATAATACTTGATATCTCAAATTTCATTTTCTACAAACACCTGCCATGATTAATATTAAATTTTGTTGCCTAAGTAAACATTGTTAATGATGCACAATTTTGCAATGTAATAGCAATGTGAGTTTTAAGTTATATTATCTAGGAAATGATACTGAAATTCCATTTTATTAAAGGCTGTGATTGGTACAGGGCTCTTAAATTCTCAAAACTTTCAGAATAAAGGTTGCCACATGTAATCACAGCCTTTCTGCCTTCTGAGACCTAAGCATATGCTGTTTGATCCACCACTCCAAGTTCTTAGTCTTTGTTTTTGGCCTGGAAAATAGCCACAAGAAGACTATTATTGGTCAATATTATTAATAAACTGGAAGATAATAGGAAGAATCAAGTGGTCTTTACAGCATGGAGCATTATTAGTTGATCCTAATACATACAGGAATGTTCCTTCTGGCAAAAGAAAGATCTTTCTTCTATCATTTCCTCAAACTGATACATATGATTTGTACAGTGCTTCAATAAGGTGGTTTCTTGTTTCCAGCTGTTTATTTCCACTAAGAGAAACTAAACATAAACAGCCTTTCTAAGTGAACTATAATTGCCACAGCAATGCTACATAACTGAAGAGGGAAAGTAGCTCTGTAGATGGGAAGGGATCTAGGAGTAATGAAATCTTCCTATTAAGAAATGGCTCAAAATATTTAAAAATTCAAAAAGTTGTTGTCAAAGGCAATTGCAGTGGTGTTTCCTTATAAGCAATTTCAGCAATGCTGCACTAGATCTGTGACTTAACACAGGCAAGTTACTGGAAGCATCACTGGAGTTTGGCTTATATAACTTTTTATAATGCAGGGCTGTGTATCTAAAGTGGAGAGGGCAGGCATATGCCCAGCATGCAGTAACAGATTATAGAATCATTAAGGCTGGAAAAAGACCTCTAAGATCATCAAATGCAGCCATCAGTCTGACATTACCATGATCGCTAAACTGTGTCCTGATGGACAGGTAGTGTCTATACCCACACACATGGAATTACCAAAGAACCAGTAAATGTAGTTGAATTAATTTGTACTTTATCAAGTTATTTGATGGTGCTGATATCAGAGCATGGTAGTGAAATTAAGCAAGACAACTGTTATCTGCTCTGGAATGGAGAGCAAAGTCAGCAAGCATGTTTTGCTTAATTAAACTGGTACACAGGTTTCATTTTCAATTTGATGTTCTCATTCATCTTGGAAGACGACTGCTAATATTGAAAGCTTGCTATGAATACAAGTTCCTTTTTCAAACTGCAAAATACCTGTAAAATTACTAAATTTCAGGAAGAGGTCCCTAGTAGTAATGAATAATAACATTTGAATTTTTATAATAGCAATATCAGAAGGGTATCACAGTTCCATAAAGTGTCAAAAGATTGTTTAAGTCTATTATAGCATTTTCAGATAAAATTGTTTTTTAGAAACCTAGACTAATTTACAGAGGTGGAGAGGGTAGAAGAAAGGACCAGTGGAATAGCATGAATGAACAGAAGAGACATGCAAAGACATGATTACCTGCTGCAATCAACTTCTGACAATTGAAGAATAAGGGTAATCTTGAAGTGCTGGGTTTAAACCCCCAGCCCTGAATGAGGGCTGGCATATGGATGATGTCCACAACCAGGCAAGAAAGACCATCCTGATTGGCTTTCTCTCAGGGTCTGGCCAGCCTTGGGTGGGAACTGATTAGGAGATCACCACCAGGTGCCCCTGCCACATTAACTTGGAGGTGAGGCAAGAAGCCAACTACATAAGAGCTGACTCCACTGTAGTGGAGCTGGGAGGTCTGTCCACAGAGTGGATCTGCTGTGTGGGGATTCTGGTTATTGAAAGGGCTCCCTGACTCTTCATAGGAAATGGAGTTTCCAGGACAACACAACCAGATCACGAGTGTCTCTCTCTGGGAATCTTCTACATAATCAGACTGATTGCCTGGGTCCTTCCTCCCGTCGTAGTCTGAGTTTGGAATTGACTCGCTCCTTTCTTTGCTGTGTTATGTCTCATGAGTGAATACATTGGTCTATTCATTCCTCCAGTGACGGGCCACCTTGGATCTCTTGTATATGATTGAAGACCAGAGGGAAGGATCTGGTTTCATGTGTTGCCCGTTAATAATAATTATATCATTTTATGTTGGTCAGCAGAAGAAATCTGAAGCTTTTTTAAAAGTGGCAGTGCCTGGATGCAAATTTTGTAGAGTTTAGTAGCCTCCAGCTCTAAAAGTTATCCTACTTTTGTATACTCTGTGCCTTTTTAGCTATGGTTCTAATTAAAAATTGTAACAGCTTTTGCCTTCATCTAGAGCATAAATGTGAAAATACAGGTGAAGAGTTGTATGCCTAACAACATAAAATTGCTTAAAAAACAAAAACAAAACCAAAAAACAATGTATCTCTTTGCCTCTGGTTGAGATTAGCTGAGGAAGATTTTTGGGGAAAAATACTCGATTACATGTCAGCAACTGAATAGAATCTGATAATATCGTTTTGCTCTTTCTGTACAGTAGACAAACTGATAAAACTAATATGCTTTCACCTTCGGGTATGAAGGTTGTTGGCTTTTTTCCTACCTAAATGCCCTTTTAAAATTCTGGGAATTTTTTTTTTTAATAACAGAAAGAGAAATCCTACTCCCCTGTTTTCCTACCACCCTCAGAAGAAAGCAAATCTCTCTCCCAGAAGAATGCCAGATAATGCCTCAGTGTTTATACAGGGGTTAGGGGTGGAGGAGAAGAGAGTTGTATAGTGGTTATAGAAGTTAGTGTTGTTTATTTGGGGCATAGTAAGAAATTTTTAATCATTCTACTTGACCAGCACATTTTTAATGCTGCCTTGGGCTGTCAATGGGTAAATGTGAACTTGTAGTTTTTCTTTTCTACCTTTAAACTACACTCCAAATCCAGTATAAATCTGTGGCATTGCATCAATCTGGAAAAAAAAAAAAAAAGGAAAATTCTTTAATCTCCTTTTAATCATTATTTCTTACAGAGCTTTGTTTGAATATAATAACAATGTAGTAAAAAATGTCAAACTTTGTTCTTATAATATTAGGAAAACCAAAACATTTAAGGTAGGCTTTTTGTAAGGGGTAGAATACGTGTCTCTTCTAAATTGCAAAGGAAGATAACACAGCCTCAGTCGTAAGAACTAGTTACACTCAAGATTCACTTCATCTGGGCAACTGGACAGTTTGCCTGAGAGGAACTTGAGAGTTTGCTTGAGAGGAGTCTGCAGGTGTTGCAGGCAGCAGCACTCTTCACACAGTTTTTCACCAAGTCTGCTGGGCTGACTGTCCCATTATTAAGCACAGGTGGGAGTGTGGCCGGGTGATGGAAAAAGGCTCCATATAGACCCAAAGAAAGAAAGAAAGAGCACCTAAAGGCAGCTTCCTCTGCTCTTGGTCCTCCTTGCTTTACTCTGTGTTTCTTTAAACCTTTAAAAATTCAAATCCACTTCTTGAAGAAGTGCTGAGGAGAAATGAGCTCTCTGATCAGTCAGCTCAACACGCAGTATTAAGCTTGCATTTGAATTCCATCTTCACATACTTTTTTTTCTTATACATAATAGTTTTATCTTGAAATGTGAATGAGTTTTGGTTTGATTTTTTTTTTTTTTTTTAGTCTTCTGAAACAATGGTGTATATATGTGTGCATATCCTTTACCTTTAAACCTAGAGCTTGCACTAAGAGTTAAGTTCAAGCCAGGTGCCTGTTTTCACCATTTTTATTAAACATTGAAAATCTATTACCCACTTGGAGATGTTAGAACACAGATCAGTGATCCAAGCTTGTAGTTTTGCTTTCCAAGAGATAAGGTGCCTAAAGGCCAATAGCAGAAACACTAGGATTTCAGCAAGGGAAGGCAATGTCAGCTCTCCTGGGAGCTCTCCCTAAATGGAGACCAGGGAGTGTATTGAATTAGTGTGTTTTCCTTTTCTCTTCCTCATGCCAGCTGCTGACCTCAGCATGCCAGCTCTGCAGGGGCTACTTTCTAGGAAAACAGGTGTTTTCACAAGGGCAAGCATCAACAAGGGTTTACCTATGTGGGAGTAAGACCAAAGTAATCTCAGTGAAATTAAAACCAGTAATAAACATTTATCTTGATTTTCTTTCCAACAGTGAAAGCAGTATTTGTCTCCTTTAAGAGACAAATTTGTATTTCTCTCCTGTCAGACAATTTGCAACACAGTACATTGTATTGTCTTTACATTTATTTGAATGTTACTGCTGTCAGCGTCAGTAGGGAGTATTGTGAAACCTGTTGCTTGCAAGAGTTGTCCCCCTGGAGTTACCACCTTTGGTCTTGGCAAAGTAAGGAATACCCTTTGCTTTTGAGGATTGGGTAGAGTAAGAGCTCAGGATGAATTCTGGATCTCAGTCTTCAATACATAGAATAATGAGGCAATCAATATATGATGCCTGCAGAGAGTTTTGGGAACTCTTTCCTTGAGCACTTCTGAGGTGGGACTTGTGAAACCTGGATTTGGGGTTCTGGAAATAGAACAAACTTCAGTTTCACTTATAAAAGAGCAGCTGAATGATTACTGTAAAAATGATCCTGTGGACACTGTTGGACAGAAGGAAAAAAAAAAAAAAAAAGAAGAAAATAATTAAAATTAACCTCTTTAACCACCTTCCAAAATAATGATGGCAAATTGAACCTCTTCAAATTCTGACAGATTTCAGTACTCAGACAATTTTATAAATTATACATTTGATTGACTTAACAAGGACAGTGACCCAGTCAGGCAGGAAAAAAAAAAAAAAAGATTTTTAGTTTGATTCAGACAGTTTGCAACTTAAAATGTATTTGATGTTGACATCCTCTCCACAGTATTTGGCACAAGTTAGGTTTCAGCTCTCCCCAAAGATAGCAGAAACAGGCTCAGTCTGGTGAAAAAGTTTCTGTGTAGTGGTACTTCTGAGTATTAGTTGTGCCTAAGTGTACCGGCTACGAGCCTCACAATTAGTACATCAAATGGGACATTTCTAACAGGTTCAAGACTAGAAAAAAATCACAAGAAAATAGGAAGAGGATGAAAGATTATTCTTGTAATTTTTCAGACTTAGATTCTTACAAAATTCTATTAATTTGTTTGAACGCTTTCCAAAATCACATTATTCAGGTATAATTTGAGGTTTTGAGTAGCTTTTAAAAAAAAAAAAGAAAACGGGAAGGGAACAGGGAGTTAAATTGTATATGAAAAATTTACAGAAGTCTTCTACACTCTTGGGAAAGAATATGATAGTTGTCTGATGTTTATCTCAGGAGTGTTTGGGAGTAAACCTGGGTAATATATTATAACTTTATTTTTAATTTTCTTATGTTTGAGGTTTAGTATGCAGATGTTCACTTACTGGATAATATAGTGTATGAAGAAGCTATAGCAATTCCACTTCTATCTCTGAGCTGAACGTTAGCGGCCCATTTATTCCCAACACAGGTCATGAGCCTTCTCTGAAACCTCAATCCCAGCTATCATATGCAGCTTTGTCTCCTCAGCTGTACCATAACTCTATCAAAGTGTAGGGATTGTTTCTTTGACATGTGAAGGGGAGAAATTTTTCCTCAACATGTTACATCACTGAGTGGCACAGGTCAGCGTGCATTGACAGTTCATTTAATGAATGTCCATATAGCAACTTAGATAGGCATCCTTGTATTTTTATAGAATAGATTCACGGGGATTAAAAACCACTTCCTCATTTAGTGCCATGAAATAACTTTCAGGGCTAGCAATCATGTTTTGGTTTGATTTTTGTTGGATTTTTTTTTTTCTTAGTTATCAAAGAGAGCAAGAGAAGCTTAAGGTTGAATTGATTCTGGATTTTACCCACAGAACACTAAAGCCCTGGCTTTCTTCCAGGAGGGGAAAAACATTTGCCTGCAGAATTCTGTACTTTAGCAGGAGCCTGGCACTGTTGAAACACAGAGGACATTTACCGAAAAGAACAGAAAGTTAGTATTTGGGACTGGTTATAATTTAAAGAAAACTTTAAAGTAAACTTTAAAGTCTAAGCCAATATTTCTGCAGCTCTCTGTCTTGGGAGGTTCTGAGCTGTCTCTGCTAAAAATCAGACAGCTGTTGGCTAGGGAGCTAGCTGAGGGATTGATAAACAGGCTTTCCTTAGGTTTTCTTTTTGACCTTTTGGCAAATGATTCACCTTCCTGTGCTTCTTTTCTTGTTCCCTACATACCAAGTGGAACAGGCAAAATTTCATAGGCTAGAGAATTCTTGTTCAAATGCAGGTACATAGAGGACTGCAATGACAATACTTCATGGAACTAGGGATCACGTACATATTAAGACAGATGTGTATAATGTCATTTGGTATGTGGCACCTCTGCAAACTGAGATATTTTTGTAAATATTGGATATTAGCTAATCAGACTTAGACATGGTAGTCAGGAATAGAATCTTGATTCCACTGGAGTTGTCTCAGAAATAACATCAACCTAAATAATGTCATAACGTTTCCATCAGCATACTCTTGCTTTCCTTATCTCTCTAATTTTCTGACCTCTTCAAATTCCTAATATTCAGGATATTAGGAAGCTGTAGGAAGTGAATCTGTTCTTCCTGGCTCACTCCAGAACATAAGGCTGGACTAGTCAGACATGAGCATAGAGAACTTTATGTGCTCAAGTCATTATATCTGAATTTGACCCTCCTTTCAAGCCGTGCTCCTTGGAGCTGAATGCAACTTCCTTCGCTGAGCCTTGGCAGCGTAGTGGAAGAAGTTGTCAGCAAAATGAACTCTGTATTTGGGATCAGGGGACTTAAAGGCCTGCCAGATGGCTTCTCCAATATCTGAAATTTTCTTATGTCCCTCTAGAACCCTGGATAATTGCGCTAATACGCTGTCTTATTTTCTTTAATTTTGAACTAGTGCTGTTTAGCTGAGCTTCAGTATTTTGGTAGTCTTTGGTTTTTTGTTTCTAGTGTCTGACGTGTCCACCAGTGCAATATTTAGCCACAACTTAGGCAGATTTTACAGTTTCTGTGCCTATAAGTACTATGAGTGTTAGATAATGCATTGAGTTTTGATTAAATGAATGCATAAAACGTGGTTATAGTTCTGTTTGGATTTATTTCTGTAATTATATTTACTTTAGTTGTGCTTTGCTTTTGATTGTTTCCAAAGGAGTACCTTCTGAGTTGTTAGAAATTAAAAAAAAAAAAATCTTGTTTCATAAGAGGAAAGTGGGAATAGCAATTTTAATATGCTATCAAAATCCTTTTCAAATAAACCCTTCTTTTGTCATGTTAGTAGTTAACTGATCAAAACCAAAGATCTTGTGCTGCATTGTTTAGCAGTTTTCTGAACACAATCCAAATCACTGAAGTCTTCTTTCTAAACTACCTCATGTTTACTGTTGTTAAATTAGCAGCAGTTTTTCGTTTGGGATGATGTATTACACTTTTTCCTCACCACTTCCTACACTTGCAAGATATCAGAAAAAAGAGCATACCAGAGGTTGGAAGAAGAAGAGAAGAAATGAACTTACATTAGGAATGTTAGGGAGCAAACTGGGCTTGTAGGGTACAGATTCACTTCTGAGATATGATGGAGCCACGTTGGTTTTCTAACACCTCCACAATGTGAGCAATATTACAATATTTGAACCTTCATCCTTTTACAATGTATTTGTCTTTGGCACACTTCATAAAAATGAGAAAGTGATAGCAGCCATATTTTGTAAATGTGGGTGGGGTTTGTTGTTTTTTATCTTAATCCTGAAGTCACTGTCCAGCAAGATGTCTCTTTCTGCTTCCTTCAGAACAGAGCACTCTGAAGGATTTATGGAGATTTCATTCATATCTTTTCTCTTTTCCACCTAAACGGGAACGTTTGAATCATAGTGTCATTGCTTGTATAAAGCCAGACACTACAGGGATAGACAGCCCTTGTGGTGTCTAGAGAGCTAGGGCTGCTAATAACTTCTCTCTTGTCTACAAGTGTAAAAGCCAGCTACCATCTGGTACTTAGCAATATATAACAACCACCCTTACCTGTGCAGAGAGGTAATTAACCTGTCCTCTATTGCTTTTTCACATTAATAATAATAATAAGCGTTCACCCTCTAGATTGGTACAATGAAAAACTACAGAATTTAAAGACCCCTAAAAAGTCATCTAGTATAGCTGTTTCCTGCTCTACAAATAGATAGATAAATAAAATAGCTGGTACAAAAGAGTTATGAAAGGTAAAGCCATTTCCGTTCATAAAAATCGAAGCTGAATTTACCAGAAGAAATCTCATAAGCCATTGAAGAATTACTATTAGAAAACCACACCATTCTCTCAGACGGTGGTGTAAATCTCACCATATGGAACAAACAAAATACAACAAAATGGGCCTGGAAGTATTTATTCCTGCAAGACAGCAAATCAAGAAGTTCAGAAATCTGAAGCAGAAATGTGAGACATCAAGAAAATAAATTACAGGACTAATTATGTGACTAATGTGTCTTAACTGTTGGAATAAAATAGAACTGTGGCTAAAGTCCAAGTTCATATGAACTTTTTTTTTTAAAGTTTGAGTTTCTCTAACAACTGAGCCTCTACTTAGGAATATCTAAGCCAGCACTCTTCTTGAGATGTCCACTGTGTATCACCATTTGGATTTGGCTGGTTTATATTTTTCAGATAGAAACTGACAATCTAGAAGTTCAATAGGGATACGAGAAACCCTGACAAGTCAGTTAGATACATCCACATTCTTTAGTGTTTTTGCAGCTATAGTACATATTTTCACACTTCATTTCTTTCAAAATTGGTGCATATAATTGGAACTTAGTACTTATTTTTAAATTACTGTTTATCCTACCTTAAAATATAATTTGACTCCAGACGTAATTGAATTCTACTAAAAAAAAAGACAGAATTAAAAAATATACTTCTTTTTCTTATGTTGGTAGCACAGGAAAAAGTCTCTTGACAAAGGTAAATTTCATTTTAGCTTCTTATATCTCTTCTTATACCTTTTGCATTAACTTCAGAAGCCTACAGAAGAAAGACTCTATAAAGTGAATTATGGATTAAAATGTGTTACCTAAATGTCACATTTATATGTATAGAGATTTTAATTCTCTAATTTCTGTAGTCAAAGGGTCAAGGCCTTTTTAAAGCACGTGCCATTCATAAAATTTGTTATAACTATACATGCTAAATGCATTGTTAGCTTACCTACTTGAATGTATATAGAACTGTGTTCTCAACTTCATATGGCCCTTTTTAAAAATTATGCCGTGTATTCTTGGAACAGAAATATACTGGACTAAGTTATTTTTATAGCAGTATGGTTCAAACAGAACAGGAGCTGACTCCCACTTAGAAATGCTTATTTCATCTCTGTACTGACAGCTGGTGTTGTACCCTGCTTTAAGGCCAGGATTAAATTTTGCCTTACTACACTGTCACTGGACGCACCAAGGGAAACCCAGAGTCTGCTCTGATTCTGTAATTATTATGTAGACCAAGTAGTCAGGCATAGGCTATTCCCCTTCCTCATTTTTTTAGTGTTGTGGTTTGAGGCTTGGA
>NW_008591380.1:0-2606 GCF_000691845.1 Merops nubicus
GAGAGCAGCCCTGAGGAGAGGGACTTCCATGGCAGAGGGGTTGGACCTGAGTGACTCTTGTGGTCCCTTCCAACCCTGACAGATTCTGATTCTGTTTTAGCTGAGGACTTAGTAGTGTTGGCTTGATGGTTGGACTTGATGATCTTAAAGGTCTCTTCCAACGTAAAGGATTTTATGATTCTATGACAGTGGTATTGGTTAGACCTAGGTTAGACCTATTATAGACCTAGTCTTACTGAATTCCAGCTGGAGATGGATGTGTTTTCATCTTGTGAAAACTACCTGTTGCTCAAGAAAAGAATCAGCTATTATTAAAATTAGCATTTAGAAAGACATTGTAAATAGGGACTTCCAGTGTCTATGGCAAATTGTCTTAGCTGTGGAAGTGATTACTATCACTGTTAAAAAACAGCAATCCTAAATGACCAGGATTTCTAAAGATTGTGTCCACTCTTCCTCTTTAAGCTCTGCTGAGGATGTGTTTTAAAATCGGGGAGAAAAAGGGCATATAGAAAAGACAGGACATGAAATTGAGTCATGTCAGGTAGGCATGAAGAGAAACAATATTCTTTAAGTGAGAATGAGGTATTTTGTTATGATTAGTATTAAGATGGGCAAGATGAGAAGTAGTCTTTTCTGAGGAGACAAAAAAAAAAAAAGAATACTGACACAAGGAAAAGTCTGATGTCTAGGCTTTATCAGCAGATCTGTCAAGCCAGTCTCAAAACAGTACCTTAGAACAAATAGCCAACATAATGATACACATAATCTCCAGGTATTGCTGGGATCAGCACATCTGGCTGGTGTAGTAACTGAGTTGAAGTCTATTACCAAGCACTCGCCTTGCGTTTCTGTGCCCGTGAGCCATCTCCACTCCCTACAGTGACTACGCTGCTGGTTGTGGGTCAGGAGATCGACCATCTTGCCTGTCAGCAAGTGCTGGTCTCGCTTTTATCTCCAGCAACATTACACACGTAGCAAACTAAATGGTAAGGGATGTTTGCAGCTTGTGTTGCAAGGTGGAAGGAGTAAAGAACTTCAATGCACTTTATATTACTATTATGTGCTTCTGTTTCTGATGAGGGACTGAAACATCAGCAGGGATGGCTGAATCAGATGCTTCGAATTAGAAGCTGTTCTTTTTTGCTGAATGTATAAACTTTTCCAAAAGACTCAAGCCCTTCCCTTGTTTCCCCATCACTCTCCCTATGAGCAAGCACCTGACGAGAAGTGGAAATGCTGTAATCAGAAGTAAGGGCACCAATACATTCAGGCTGTATATATGTGGAGGAGTAATAATGAAGGCAGAAGTCACAGAACAGAAAGTCCTATCCCAGAACAAGGTTGCCTGGCTCTGTTGTGCAGTTTAAAAGAGAAAAATGACCCAAGGGCTCAATTTTTGCAGTGCTGCCTTATTCAATAAGAGCAAGAGATGACTCCAGCAGTTTTACTAATAGGCTCCAAGGGCCCCCAGCAGGATTGGCCATGACTTGCTAGCCCCAAGTGCCCTTTCTTTTTCAGTCAGGTAAGAGCAGTGTCTTCTGAGAAGGGAGATGTGGTTTTTTAAAGGAGAGAATTTAATACGTTAAAATAATTGTTAAGCTTTTGCCTTCTAAACCCACCAGGCTGGGAAAATGAGTTGGCTACAAAGTAAAAATGAAATGGAATAGGCAACATCACAAAAGGTGACTATTTCATTATACCAGGGAAAAGCCAGCAGTGTTATTCAAGATTAATATGGTCAATAACTGAATTCAGTCTTCAATGAATTTTGAATTGTAACTGTAATAATTTCAGCTGAATTATAGTTTCAGCCTTAATAATCACTTTATTTAGAGAATGGACAGAAAAGGAGAACGTATTTTGTGAACAAGCTGATTTATTTGATGATCCCAGTGATTTTTACATTTTTATTTCCCTCACCAAGTATTTTCTGATTGGAACTATACAAAAAATGTGATTTTTTTTGGTAGTGTTTCATTGCTGAAAAGTAGAAAAATAAGTGTGTTAAATGTACTGTCCTAACTGACACTAAGCATTATGATAAATTTTCTGGTTGGATAGACACAGCCTTTTTTTTTTAATATTTATAAATATTTAGGTTATTTTAAAGGAAAAAAAAAAGTAAACTTTTTATAATGTGGATATTATTTGGGGTTTAGTTTGGTTTTTTTTGTTTTGTTTTGTTTTTTTTAAATCAGCTGAAATTGATTAAAGAAGTGTAAATTTGTTATAATTTCTTGTTATTAGGAATATATATTATTGGTGAATTTACTTTTTCCCTGCTACTTTTTCCTATCGGTTAGATACCCATTATATGGAATGTTACGAAAAAATTGTTACTAGAGGGCTTGAATATCCTCAGTAAAACTGCAAAGCTAGTTTGAAAGAGATGTTTTCATCTAGAGAAGGAGGGTGGAAATCTGTAAGAAGCATCTTGGGATGTGTGTGTGCCTGATAGACTGAGCCAAAGAAAGGAATCAATGGAGATCTGATCCAAGAAACCACCTGAGATGTGAATTTAGCTCGGTGAATTCCACATTCTCCATATATACAGTGAAGTGTGGTGTATCCTGGCCTAAAACTGTATGCTATGCCCCCCAGGA
>NW_008591380.1:2621-23864 GCF_000691845.1 Merops nubicus
AGGAAAGTATGTGAGAGTACCAAAAATGTTTGAAAGAAAAAGTATGCAGCAGATGGAAGAGAGCACAGGAGGATAAAACTGTCATTAGACCTTCCTTCAGGCAGCAGTGCTGCTTCCCTGAGTCCCTGCTGTCACATGACATAGCCAGCTATTGCTTTGAAGCAGTGATTTCACAGGTAACAGGAGTTCCTAGGCAGAGAAAAAGAAGAGCTTTTCTTCCTTAGGAAATGGGAATAGTGTCTTTTCTGCCCAAATACGAACAGTGCTGGAATAAAACTATGGCAGAGATGGAAGGAAAGCACATGTGGTTTACTGTTGGCCAACACTTTCAACAGATGCCTTAGCAACGGGCCAGAATATGTAAAAGGTTGTATAGAAAATGAGCTTCTGAGACTTTTTTTGCACTGAAGTGGGATTTGAAAAGTTAAGTGAGAAAATAAAATTAGACAAGCTATCAATCTATCAGCATGGACCCAGTAAATACTGAGTGTTAAGGACTACTAATTATAAACCGAGTGCTTACTTTAATGACAGTCAAATATATGTCTGGGAGATAAAGTATAGCTGAATTTTGAATGGAGACATTATGTTAACCTCATGTAGATTAATGAGAATTCTATTTTCAAGGAGTATAATGGATTTAAATGTAATTTAATCTCCACAGAAGGTGGAAAGTGTATTTTCCTCTATCCTAGGACTGCTATTTTATATCATGATGCTGTAAGGTAATAATGTAATTGAAATACAGGTAAAATTGCAGTCCATTTTGATTTAGATCAAGTAATATTTGTTGATATTAAATTAATCTGAATATTACTACTCTGAATAGGAAGTAAGCATTAAAGTTAGTTCTCATGTCAATGTAATTATTTTGTTTCAACTTCCAATTTTAGATTACATTAGATTGTATATTTCACAAATCTACTTTAAGACAGAACTCATGGGAGAAAGGACTTTTGCTCCTGATCTTGTGTCTAATCTTAGAAGTTGTTAATAGTTTTGTTTTTTAATATGCGTTATTTAATAATTTATCACATATTCTGCTAGCATGCTGGCAGGCATATGGTTAGTTCCAGTTCTATCCAGATGCTTACAGAAAATCAAATAAAAGCTTTGTCTGCTTCTTTTGTGAAGGTGATGAATTTTCTGTAAACAACTTACTTCCAGTTTGGTGCTCTTGAAAGTAGTATCTTCTGCTTTGCCCAGCCTGGTGTGGCTTGGTTTGTAGCTACACTGTATGCACTGTACACAGCTGAGCTCTAGACTGATAAATTGGGTTGAAGACTGATAATGAAACAATTTTGAAGTTTACCACTTCAAGGTGTGCCCCTTGGCTCACCTTCCAGTTTAGTTTTGTTTGAAGGGGGTGCAGCTCACACATGCTGAGATTGCAAACAGAAACTAATAATGATAAGTATACAACTGGGAAATCAGAATCAAACCTGAAATCCTGATTTGAACTGAATGTCAAATAAAGGACACTAAATATTTTTGTCCCCTCTTACTTCTGGAAGAACTTAAGGGCCCCTCTGTTGCAAGAAGTGTACTTATGGGAAATGATCCCTAGGGTCACATTGGAATATTTGGATTTGCCTGAGAGCTGATGCTGTTGCCTTGTCTGTTAGAAAATGTACTTTTTTTTTCACAAACTATTTCCTTTTGGTCTAGGTTCAGTTTGCATGTTCAAAGACGTAGAGACTGATCAGGTAGAAATATGTACGTGATGGGGAAACAAACTTTACCCTTTCGTCCTTTCCTCATCTTCCTCTCCTGCACTACAACCTTGAAAAATCTTTTTTCTTCTTGACAAATTGTATTTTATTTTACTTCTAGGTAATCAAATGTTATTGGCCAAATAAGGAATGATTTACCATAGGCTATTTTTGAGTCTCTTTCGAATTTTGAAGATTAGACATAAATTGACAGAATAGACATCAACCTCTATTCTTAGACTGCACCAGCTGGTAGATGTTGGCTTCACTACCAAACTGTCTTCCCAGTCATTCGTGGTGAAATAGACTTTTGCATGGCATCTGCTTTATTTGGGATGTACTTTCCTATTACTACTGTTCAAAGTAGAAACATGCAAGTAAAAATAACATGAGACCAGATTTTACTTGTACTTTAATTTCTTCCTACTTCTTTTGCACAAAAGGGGTGATTCTTCTTACTCTTGCAAAGACAAATGTCCTGGTGGAAAAAGAACCACTTGCAATCACTGAGATAAAAAAAATGAAACAATTTTGAAGTATTCCTGGACAGTATGAGTAAGTCCCATTAACTTAAATCAAAACAACCCCAAAAGCTATCAGAAGGAATTTCTGATCCCCAGATGGAGAGTTTTGCTCCAGCTTGTCACTGTTTCAGGTGCAAAGGTCTCATGTAACCTGTATGAATGCACAAGTTTAATTGTAGTCACAGTAGAAAATATCTCAAAGGTACTCACTTTTTGATGTGTTTGGCCACTAACTGTAGAGAGAAAAGACCTCCTTAAGAGAGAGAAATGCTTGCCCTTAATCACTTTAAACACGTAGCTCCACAGCATTTTAAATATACTGAGGTAAAATAAAATTCTGGGGACTCATCTTGTTATTGTTCTCTTTAAGAGGTCAGGAAAGATACATGCTTTTGGAACAAAAATAGGAGAAGAAAACAAAATTATTCATTAGTGATTAATTAAAACTGTGAGCAGGGACAAAACCCTTCAAAGGCCACATTCTTCACTTCTTTGGGCAAGCCCCCAGCTGAAATGGGAAATTTCATGCAATGATGCAATTGATGAGAATTTGCTGGCAAAAGACTTGTTTGTTGAATACTGTGGGCTGTGTTGAAACCTGTCAGGGTTTTATGATATGCCATAAACTAAGTATATGGTAATGGATAGCTTCGCTATTTTAGTCACAGAAAATCTGTTGCTCATAGTCATGAACTTGCAAGAACTGCTGAAGCTGGGGAAAATTGTCTTAAAAGCTGGTTGGCTGAGTAAAGCTTGTAAGTCATCGATGAGTCTTTTGAGCCTGAATTTTCCCTATGGGTGACTCACAGACGTAATTAAGTACATTATTTTGAACTTTCAGTAGACACAGGGTTTGTTTTGTCATTTTTGTTTGTGGTTTTGTTGTTGTTATGACAGGGATGATTTTCCCAAGGAATACAGCAGTTCATCACATAATAAGCTATCACTTTTGGTGTCTCATGTCAGTGGACAACATTGCCTGTGTGAACAAGGCTTCATAATTACATGTTTTTTGGAGACCTTATGGTCTTCCAGTAGCTGACAGGGCCTACAGGAAAGTTGGAGAAGCTCTGTTCAAAAGGGCAGGAGAGGATGAGGGGCAATGGTTTTAAACTAAAGCAGGATAGACTTAGATTGGGAAGAAGTTCTTTACTTTGACAGTGTTGAAATACTGGCCCAGGCTGCCCCAAGAGGTCGTGGAGACCCCATCCCTGGAAGTGTTCAAGGTCAGGCTTGATGGGGCTCTGAGCAACCTGAGCTAGTTGAAAATGTCTCTGCCTACTGCAGGGGGGTTGGACTAGATGACCTTAAAGGTCTCTTCTAACCCAAAGCATTCTATGATGCTATGATTATGAGCTATAGCAGGCTTGATACTATGAAAATAAGATCCTGTATGCCCATACTGAGGAAAACATTGATTGAATTAATGGAAGTCTTGTTCTATTAATAACTGTAAGATAGAGATTAATATCACAAAAATTACTTAAATATCTGTGGTATCTTGAATTTCCTGTTTACACTTCTATGTGCAAAGCTGTTATGATTTTAAAAAAATCATGGCACAATTTCAGATGTTATGTGATCATAGGAGTTCCTATTTCCCACAGATGTTTATGTTCCTTGGACTCTCACTTTTCACTTTCAGCTTCTGAGCAGGCCCAGAGCTACCTAAAGGTTTGACTCCTCAGTGTCTGTTTTGCCCCCATGAATTGATGTGATGTACTAACAAAGTACTTCAGTGTATGTATTTTCTTAAGGTATTGATATAAGAGGTGTGTCTAAATCATTCATTTGGTTCTCCAAAAACTAAGGAACCCATTTTGAAAGAGCAAGCAGTATTTTCATCTTTCTTCAGTAAAATGCTGCATTACAACATAAAACCTTCATACAGTATGTGAGACTTGACTTTAAGACCTTCTCTCTCAGGAGATACAAATGTACAGCTTCAGGGTAAGTGCTATAACCAGTGGTCTGTATGTTACTTGGCCTATACAAGACAATTGTCTCATTCTGTGAAATTTGGTTGGTGTCAGTCTCTACCAGTGAGGTAGTCTTGTTTTCCTAAAATATTTAAAACCCCGTCAAGACAAGGGACATGATTTCACAGGCTGGTTATCAGAGGTTTCACCTACAAGGGGAAATGGATGTAGCTGTCTCTCTTCAAATGACACCTGTACAACCTTTCTGCCTCCATTTTCTGGCTGTACAAGGCTGTGTATGGAGAAGCTGTAAGAAACTAAATTTACCCTAAATCAATGACTATTCCCGTTGGTACAAGGGAGGACAGTTAAGTTCACAAGCACTGAAAAACACTGGATGGGGGAAAGGCATATTTGAGATTTTACAAGCAACATGGGGAATTAGATGTTGCATGTTCTAATAACTGGGTAAGGGTGAAACTCTTACAACTGAATTGTGAATGACAGAGTGCTACAGTGTTCTTCAGAAGAAAGTTTCTAGCCTCATGCTGATTTTGAAAAATGTGAATTGTGTAGGTAATATTAACAGAGATTGCTGAGTTATGATTTGTAAAGTGTGGGAGCTCCCTACCAGTGGACCCAAATAAACATTCCCTTCTCCTCAAAAGCTTATGATAGTGTCTCACTCCCATCTGTGTATTGCCTGATCTGACTGTGAAGGTGTAGGGACTCCCAATCTGTAAGTGGATTTTCTGTAGAATGAGATCTGTAAAGGCCAACTGTAGCAATAATGAGCATGAAGTCCCTTAAAGACCTAACTTAAAGGATGTTCAAGTTCAGTGCAAGACTGTTGACATCAGTAAGAACTGAACAAAGATTTTAAGGGTGCCTCTTCAAATTCATGAGAGTGTGATGGATTAAGTCAATAGTCCCAATGAGGCAAATTTATCACAGGATCAGGTTATGGGCATGTGTGAAGGGTACAGGGTTGTTTCCTTCTCTTTAAATGTTCTGGTAGTGTTGAGGTATCTCTGTTTATTTATCTCTAGCTTTGCTTGGCTTTCATAAACCATATATATGAAAATATGAATGTTTTCTAAGCCACAAACAGTTGACATTATTTTATTATCTGACAGTTAAGCCTGCAAAAACTTAAGTCTGGAAACATGTTGTTACCGACACTTGAACCCCGGGATCGCGGCCACTCAACCTCTGCCGCTGAGGGCCATGGAGACACAGGCTGCCGTGTGGAGGATGCAGCACGTGGCGTTTATCGCGTCATTGCGATGGGTTCTCTGTGTTAATCCCCGCCCACAGCGCCCCTCGCGGGCGGCCTGAGCTCTCCGGTACATCACGAGATCTTCCAACCACCGATCCCTGCCTAGGGCGGGCTCTGCCTGCTACAACAGAAACATCAAACTCATTCATTCTTCCGTGCAGTTAGTTCAATTTTCCTGTCAAACTGAAACAGCTATTTTTCCTGGAGAGTCAAACGTCCTTTTTTTTCCCCCTTCCCTTGACTTTCAGTTAACAAAAAAAAAAAAGACAGCATGCTGTTCTATGATTTTGGGGAAAATGCATTAATGCCAATTAAAGTGTAATTTTAACTCACAGCTGTCTTTCAAAGCCACTGAAATGGGTAATATTAAAAGCACTACATGGAGTTTAGTTGTCTTAAAATTTCAAATTGTGCATAGAACCCGTTTATCTTACTCTTCATAGCTTGTGTACATGCCATGTTAACTTGAATATGAGTTAAATGTAAATTGCATCAATATTTGTTGTTTCCAATCCCGTTGCAAACAAAATTACATTATGGTTCACAATAATACTAGAGAGACTTTCAGAACAATTTTGATCACGATTTTAGCCTTATGTTCTGGTTTATAAACAAGTTTTCTAGTCTCCCAAAATGCAAAAGATGCATATATAAATATATATACATATGTAGATGTCACATTTAGCAACAGATTGTGTGGATTGGCTGGGGCACGCACATAGTTACCATTTATCTATGGGCTTGAATCCAAGAGCTCACTTAAATTACTCATGTGCCTATGACTGCATAAGTGTTTAGTGGATTGGGGCCTAGAAAGGGAAAGCTTTTTTTTCCAGCCCTAAACTTTCAATGATTGTGTAGTTTTTATATCTCTGAAGGTTGTGTCATGAAAAGCAATTTACCTTGTAATTCCTTTTTTTTTTTTTTTTTTTTTTTTTTTTTCCAAATGGAGCAGGGCAGAGTGGTAAAAACAACAACATGGTACAGAGGATTAAGGTGAAACTAAATTAGCTATGGAAAATACAGTTCATCTGGTTAGGAGGCATTTTTGCCAGTTTTAAGGGGAAAAAATTAAAATATTCTCTTTAGCTTCTCTCAAGTTCCCTATATTGGACTCATTTAATACAATGTGAAGAACTACAGAGTAACATGGTTTGAATCTTTCAGTTTAATCCATCCATCTGTATGCAGCCATTAGAAAGCTTTGAGCTGCGAGAGGGTTTCTGAAGAAGTGTTTGCTCACTATGTGATAAGTGTATTTTAATTTTAACAAAACCCAGGAACAATTAGCAGTCCCATACCTCGTCTTTCTCTCCTTCTACAGTTTGATTCCTCTATACACACTGTGCTATTTTCACCTTTTTTCTCCAAATTTCTAAAACAATCTAGGCATACTTTAATCCATCAAAGGGATGGGAGAAATTGTAAAGGCTGGAGCTAACCATTTACCTTGCTATAGGAAAGCCCATGTCATACGTGGCTCTTTTTCCTATCTTGTTTCCTTTCTCTGCATTGTCACTTTCTTTTCAGACTGCCAAGTTTTGAGGCAAAGCCATTTGTGCTTAGCGTCTTCTCGGAGAGCTACCAGAGTTGAAATGATCCCCAAACATCTTTGCTTACAAACAGGAATAAATTCCTAATATTATGTCAGTGTGTGAGAACAAGGTGCAAAACTACAAGAAAGGAACAATGTGTATCATTTACTGGCAGATTACATGAGTTTAACAAAACAGAAAAATGGAATTCATTGATGGGTGTCTTGCACTAACCAGTCTTGGTTGAAGAGGAATATTTTGCTGATGGATTTTTCCACAGGG
Organism: Merops nubicus; assembly: GCF_000691845.1. Taxonomy (NCBI): domain Eukaryota; kingdom Metazoa; phylum Chordata; class Aves; order Coraciiformes; family Meropidae; genus Merops; species Merops nubicus. The sequence goes on from NW_008591380.1 coordinate 9,873, forward strand.
TGACCTTGGCTTGAAGGGCTGATGATCAGCTGAGATCCCTTCTGCAGAAGATTCTTTCACCTGCAGGGTAAAAGTGTCAGTAACAAGGCCTGCCATTTTGTGTAATTTTTTTTTTTTTTGTGAAAGTAAATTATGTACATATGGATGGAATGTCTAATTCCTCCCCATTTCTGTAGCCATGCTGATGATTTCCATAGCAACTTGCCTACAGTTTGGAAGGAGGCACACTGAAGGAAGGAGAAGGCAGAAAGGTGATGGGCCTCATTAACATCAATGAGTTATTAATTCCTGTGCTGCTAACAGGAATGTCAGTACATATTAGAAGAAAAAAAAAATTTCTTTTTTTTTTTTTACTACCATGGTGCTACCTGAACTGCAGTTCCTGAAATACTCTTCTGAGGCTTTTAATTTTCCCCTTTTCCCTCTAATCTGCAGTGCATGAAGTCTTCTCACCCCCTTTCATAGTCACTTATTTTCACGGATCTGCCACTCTACCAGCAGCAGGTTCCAGGGTGTCCTGGTGCCCCTTCTTCTACTCCTCCTGGACAAGCTCTGAGGGATCTCAAGAGATGCCACTCCAGATAACAGGATGTCTGAATGATGTAGGCAACTGCTGATACCAATGCACCAATATTTGGGTTTTGACTGTACCTAGGGGTAGTTGTCTCCTTCATCAAAAAAGTCAGTTAATATGAAGAGTGTACACAACCAAGATGGTAGAAAATGTTTGTTGATGAACAGTATGATTTTAATTCTGCTCTCCAACTTTATCCATGCTGCTTAGCCACTGAAGGAAAAAAAAAAAAAAAAGTTTTAAAAGCAGAAATTCAAAAACATGGCCCCTTAAAGAAGAGGAGACAATGCTGTTAGGAGTAACCAGATAACTCACTCTTCCACTGTAGTCTCCACCCTTGTTTAGGAAGAAGAATCAATTCCAAACAGTGATCATTTGGCTTTTCTAATTTTATGAATATGTTTTACTTATAAGGGCTGTTTTTTCCCCTCCCTCTTGTACTAGCTGGATTCCCATGCGGTCTGTTTTCAAATTAGACCTGATGGACTTTTTCTAGATTTTAAGTGTGAACTATCAATCAAATGCACTATTGAACTTTCAAAAAGGGTAGATTTTCCAACTGGGAAAACCAAGTCAGAGAAAACCGGGTCCTCCCTGGAGGTAACTTTAAGGATTGCCAAGTTTCTTTTTTGTCAGGAGGAAATAGTTGCTGATCATCATGAGGTTATAAATGATCTAGTATGTTTAAAAAATAGGGAAATGAAGAGCTTTGGCATGTTAGATTTGTATCTTGCAGAACAGGATCTGCACTGTGGCAATATATGTAGAGGAGCTGGGCCACCCAGGTGCAGGCTATCTGTGGTTCTAGGCCAAACTCCAAGTGCTGTGTAGGCTACATGCACGGCAAGCACAACTGAAGGCCATAAGGATGTAGGTGGACAAGAAACAGCCGTTGATACAGGATGCAAGAGGAACGTATAGGGAGATAAGAGAACTAAAATAGAGGAGCTGGAATGTAGAGATAACCACCAAAATGATAAACAAGATTTATTGAAGACAATTATCTTAGCCAGCTGGCTTCTGTTAATTAGCGCGTGTAAGGCTCATGTACAATGCATGCGACCAATGAATTGTAGCCACACTATGTATAGAACCAATGAATTCTAGCCATGGTGCATGGACAGTAAGGGCTAATGTATAAAAGTTCTGATGCTCTCTTTAATAAATGGCTTGTGCTATGATCACATTGGTCTACTGCCAAGTCCTTCATCCGCTCCCGCACTGCACAATGCAATAAACAAGTTGAAAATACTGTCATGAGTAGAGAGTGGCTGTGACTTTGTTTGGTTTGTTTGCAAAACTGATACTTAAGGGTGGACAGTATAATATAATGTAGCCTGTACCCTTGGTGAGGTAAAAAGCTGTACTTGGAGACTAATTATTGTATCTCAGTCTCAAAACCCGTCACTGGTGCTGACGGTGCTTAATATCAGCTGTTGTCTCCACAGTGCAATAGAGGGAGTTGTAGGGTATGTGCTCCTAGCTAAGGGTATGGTTTGAATGTGATATGCCAAAATCCTTTAAAAATGCTACTGTCCTCTTCAGATGGCCATGGACGTACGCTGATAAGGAACCAAGCAAATGGCATTCCATATTAACTCTTCAGTGGCCAAATTGTCTAACAAATTTGTTCTCAGAACCAGAAGCGGGTATACCTGCATGGAGAGATTATTTTACGTTTATGCTGTTTGAGATGTTGCAAAGAACTCTGGTAGGATCATGAGATGGAAACTCTAAAATGTAGCACAGCAGCTCAAGAGAAGATTTTTTTTCTTTTAATCCTATTTTGATATTAAAATTGGATTATGAAAATCCACCCTAAATTCTAGAGGGTTAGATTTTGAAGTGAGAATGCAAACAACTGTGGAGGTAGTAGGAATGTTTTGCTTCCAAGGAGGCAAACTCTTATAAAAACCAAAATGGAAGGAATACAATTACCTACAAGTACTTCAGGTAAAGAATTACTTATGGATCTAACTAAACTTAATAGAACAAATATGGAGATCTGTTATATCAAGATTTAAAAAGGTAGTGGAAATTTATTTGAAACCTTGAGTCTTAGAAATAGATGCTGTAGAAACACTCTTGAAGATATTTCAACTACCATTGTTACCGTTTCTAATCTTCTGGTTACTCATCTTCATACATGGTGAGACAGCTTTTGAATTCAATTGGTGAAGTCAGTTCATGAGTACTTCATATCAAGCGAAGTATCAGTTGTCTTTCACAAGAAATAATCTTTCTTTTTCCTTTACAGGTTTTGGCCTTGTGAGCTTTAAACAGTGCTGGTTTGATTCACAGCAGAAAAATTGCAGCTCAATCAGTTAGAAGTCTGTAGGTGAACCAAAACAGTGTCCATGGCCTAGAGATCTGTCTTGGGACAACACAACTGGATGGCTGATTCCAAATGACTGTCCCCATCAGAAAATTTTCAGAGGTATAATTAGTTCTTTTATCTTCATACTTAAATAAACACTGGTTTATTGAGGTGTTTTATTTGATAATGAAACTTGTTCCCTTACACTGGCATAAGACACACAAATCTTTTCCCACAGAGGATGTCTCTTTGTCAATGCCATCAAGGCAGCTAAAGCCTCCCCTGAACTGTCAACAATCATGCTGCATTAAAAATCTTATTACCATATCTTAATTCTATTGACACTTGCTTCCTTTCTATCCCTGTAACAACCAGGTGAACATTACAGCTTCATAAACTTTGGGTTGACTGGCTGGGGTTCTCACAAATGCTGTTGCAAGAAAATCTAGCCTTCTGGAGAGTTCATTAGCTCAGCTCCCCTTCTCTCTGAAGGGCAAAGACCTGTACTGGGAAGCTACAGTTCTCCTGGAGGTCAGCCTGACAAGCCTTGGATCAACTCTTCCTGTGCCTGACTTCAATACAGGGCCAAGTCTTTCTCTTCACTTACTGACTGAAAGCTTAAGATAACCTTCTGCCTTTCAGCTGCACCCGATAATGTGATGGGTTCTTAATTACAGTGAAGTATCAGTCTAGCTTACACAAATTGACATTAATTTAAACACTACAGTGTTATTAAAACAAAGCAATTGGATCAATCTGGACCTGGTAGGGTTTCTGTTTGCTGTCTCATCAGTTTGCTGGAATGGTTAGGGTTCCAATAATCCAGTTTGGGGTTGATGCTGTTGAAATATTTTTAATTGACAAGGTTCGAAGAGGAAGAATTAATTTCTTTCTTCTGCATATTTTTCTTGGAGCTGTGATCTCGCCCAGCTACTGCCTGGGGTCTGTGGCCAAAGGTGGTTCTGTGCTATTGCTGTTGCAAGGGACAACATAAGACTCTTTTTTTTCCTGCTTTCTCCTAACCACTATATCAATATGAAGGTCTTCGTGTGTACAAAAGCGGAGAAATCAGTGAAAAAATGAGACTGTTGGGGAGATAATAATTCTTATGGCTTGACAGAAACTTTTGGGAAATGGATGAAGTGCTGAACCTGAAGAGAGAGTCTCAACAGTATACGTTCCCAAATAAGACCAAAAGGCAGCACACTGAATCCAGGACTTCGGTAAAACTTCCCAGCATGCATTTGTATGCGCTCTAAAGTGTAAATCCCACTTTCTTACCAAATTCCACAAACAGAGTTGTGCTTCCCGGCACTACCCCTGCTAGTTATTGCCATCAAATGAACAGCGCCCTTTGGTGCCTTTGTTCGTGTTTCCTGACATTCGTTGTCTGACAAAGAACACATTGGTAATTTGTTTTCAAGGATATGTTTTCAATTTCTGGGTTAGAAATTCTTTCAAATCAGAGAGTTCCTCTTATGAAAGTACAGCCTAAATACCTGATTGCATTTGTTTGTGGAAGTGGGAGGAACAGAGGAACAGAAGTTTCACTGTACTTTAGGAAACCCCAAAATGACATTCACATTTGTTCTTTCTGGGCACCAAGGCTCCATCAGTCTCTTGATCACCTCCATCTGCTCTAGCAAGCTTACTAGCTCCCTGTGCCTCTCCTGCACCATCTCTGTGCTGGAGCAGAGCATTCTCCACTGCTCCATAAGGGATCCTGCTTTCTCCTGGCCCCAAAAGAGCACTGCTGGCAGCCCTGGGTTGCTCGTGGGGTCCCACTCACATATTTAATAATCTCTCTCCTCCCCTTCATGTTGACAGTCTCCATCTCTCAGTGCTGCTTGTTACTGCTTTGGCAGCACAATCCTTGCTCACTAGTGTTTTTTTCTGGTACACTGGTAAAGAATGGGGTTCTCTGTGGGTTAGAGGCATTCATTACAGTGCTGCACTGTAGGCTGCTTCGTTCATCATCTTGGTAATTCTTCTGTAATTAATGGGGTGAGACTATCTGAGCTTGCACTTCACACAATTTTGATTCCGATTAGTACTGTGCATTAGAGAGATGTAGCAGCATCCTGTATGGGTATGCAGAAAAAAATTTCCTATGCTTACGCAATTATTTCTTCATCATCATAGCTTTTTATTAGACCACATCCAACAACAGAAATAAATATCATCTTTTGGATTAATTAATCCTTATGGTAACTGACCATAACTGACCTTTGTCTTTTCACGTGGCATGTTTTGACCCTGCATGAAAAAGTACAATAAAAAATAAAGGTCTATTTTATAGGCAGAAGTTGCCCTCTACCTTATAGTGGTGACAATAAACAGGACTTTGAAGAACAATAAGGGCTGTGGAGAGCAAAAAGACACCAGAATGAATCTGAAGTGCAAAACAAGAGAGAATGTGAAATCTCAGATGTCATTCGATAAGAGATAACAGCTACTGTGTGTGAAGTGCAGTTGCTAAAAAGTTCTAGATCCATGTAACAGATCTAAAATCTTGGATTTTGTACTACTGGCAAAACTCCCCCAGAAGTAAATGCCTTTTCCATTTAAAATGAAGACATTATTTTGCAGGTCTATTTTGTGTGTTTGGCTAATCTCTTCTCTTTCATTGAGAAAGTGTGTCATTCTGGGACTATTGATTGGACTACTGGCCTGCATAACTAGGGGATGGTATACTTGGATGAAACCCAATATAGTTTGAGGCTTGTATCCTACAAAATATTAGGAACCATTAAAGTGTCAATGGTTTTTACCCTGAACAAGGCATCATTCTGCTTGTAGTAAATAATATAGAAACACTTCTCATTTTATTAGTCTGATGTCTTTTATCAGCATTTAATTGTTCATGCAGTTGCTGAAGGTAACATGATATGCATTTTCGACCACATATATTTGCAAGTGTAGCATCTGGTAATTTTATCATTGCATGATAAGGTCTTGTCCAAGAACTGCAATGGGTCTGCAGCATCTTCACTATGGGACCCTCTGAGAACCATTCTTCTCCCCATTCCTGTTACCTTCAAAGAACTTTGGGTCAGATTCTCTTTTAACAGTTTGTTGCAAGATGTTTTTCTGGGTCCAAACACATTTTAACAGTGGAGGCAGAAGTTCCTCATTTATGCTACTTTTCTTTTTCCATCCTTGAAGAATTAGCATTTCTGCTGCCTTGCATTGCTTTTCTTCACAGGTCCTGAAATGTGTTTTTTTAGTAGTAGGTAATAACTCCTTAAAGTTTTTGCAGCACATCATAAATTACAAATTCCCCTTGTAGAATCACTGAGACACTGCTGTGCAGACAGTGTCAGAGTCTCCTAAAGTAGACCAGGGAGGAACAGGACAGCTGACACTATAATAAAGAATGTTGTTTACCTTGATCTCATTTTAGTGGTAGCATACACTTGATTAAGAGTGTTCAGAAGACAACAGGACACTGGAGGAAATAGACAATGAAGTCTGACTGTCTGATGAGAAGAAGGGAAAGACCCTGAAAAGGCAGAAGAAATTATTTTTGCAGAGCACCTGTGAGGTTGTAAGGAGAGGTTGATGGGTACGGCTGATGGGACAGAGGGAAGGACACAAAGAAAAGAAAGTGCTGTCCTAACGTGCTCAGTGAGCAGTGACTGGAGCTGAGAAGCAGCACCAGAAGCTGGACTCCCCCACAGCAGTGTGTGAGAACTACCTCAAGTGCAGTGTTGCTTCTTTGTGGCAGATGTAGAGTAAATTTACTGTGGCATGTGGGAGCTGATACTGAAGTCATGTACGGGGTGACTAATGGCATCATATCCCTCAATCTGTCTTTCAGGTGTTATGGCCAACTGGAACAGGGGTTCACCCTTGCTGCAGGGATTTCCTCACCCACCTCCTTTGAATCTGGTGGCAAATGGATGGAAGGCATTGTCCCTGCTGGCAGCTCTAGCTGGGGAGTGGGATGGGGCCCCGCTGGCATGCAGCAGGCAGGGTCATCTGGTCACCTGTTGTAGCTTGCTAAAGGGCTGCTGCTTCTCTTCTGGCTGTCATTTGTAAAGAAATCTAGGTTCATTCACCATTTTGGAGATGATCAAACTCTGCAATTCCTATATTTGTTTTTCTTTTCCTACCCTTCTGATGCTTTAGAATTTCTTCCTTTGTCCACCTACTATTTTTTCTTCAAGAGACTAGGTTTAATTTTATTCACGGTCAAACTATTTTACTCAGTGTTTTGCAGAATGACCAGCTCAGCAGAACCCTATTTGGGCCACTGTGAGTTCTCATTGTATAAATAAAAAAAAAAAGAAATAAAAAAAAATTGTAAAAGGTTTTTATTTCTGCTTTGCCAGATGTAATTCTGACAGGTAGCAGCGTAGCCACCTACCCACACATGGTTATAGCAGTTACAAGTCACCATACCAAGCAATATAGTATAAGACCTGTGAGAAAGAGACTGCTTGGCAAAACAGACTGTTGGTTTGATTCAGAACAGCTGCTCTGAAATACTGAATTTGTTCTGGAAATCCAGCATTTTAAAATGAATTTTCACATTTAATAGTCCAAAGTTCCTATTGCACCTTGCAACACCAGAAATAAAACATGATCTATCACACGAACTCTTGCTGATGCCTGGGTAAATTTAGCTCCTTGCAGGGAACAAATGCCAATATGTAATACCCATCCAATATGAAGAAAATAACTTCTATAGGTACCTAATATCAAGCACATGGAATTTTTATATAGTATATTGCTGCTATGTCACTGTGCCAACCAGAAACTAGCTATTTCTTCAGCTGAGGATCCATTTTATAACACAGATTCCCTTACTGAGGCATAAAAGCCCAAGTGCAATTTTTCAGATTCAGTTTTGAGATTAATTTAATGCAGAAGTGAAATGTAGACCTTGGAAAATCCATGTCTCAGGTGAGGCACAGAGGGGAGCAGGCTCACGCTCTTCTCAGGCTCCTCTCCTTTCAAGAGACCAGTGTCCCCAGGAAGGCCAGAGAGTGTCTGTCTCTTTGGGATTGCAAATTCTCCTGTGCAGCTTTTAATTTTCTGTAGGTGGATAAATGCCCAACACAATAACGCAGACTGGATAGCATCTCAGTGCTGCCAGAGTATCAGCAGTAAATAAGAGTAACAACCAACAGGTCCACTGTGTTAGCATTTTTCTACTGGTCTGACTTAGCAAAGGTGTACTGCAGAAGTAATGCAGCTCAGAGATAGAGCTGAGGAGTGCTTATTCATCAGATGCCAGGTTTCTAGAGCTTGCATTTCTCCCTTTAGAAAAAGGATCTGGTAGCACACAGATGTGTTGTGGGACTTCCCTCTGATAGGAAGGAACATTTAAAGGAACTGTAGTAATAGCTGAGCCAGTAATAATTTATAGAGACAAACTACAATGTTGGTTACTCATATATTAAAATTAAACTAACTGTATCCAAGTCCACTGCACTACTTTCAGCTCTCCAGATACTTAGATGATTACACTTCTTGCTCCTGATTAGAAGCATATAGGTTTTTTTCTTAATATATACATGAAAAAAAAAAAATCAGACACATTTCCTTTAATTAAATTTCTGTAAATATTTTACTTCAAGGACTTGAGAGTCTTCACTGAGAATCTCTTGCCTTACTGATCTGCCTAGTGTCTGAACTGAGAACATATTTCAGAGAGAAAAGGAGTTTTAATCTAGGTTTAAACAAAACTACCTCTTTGATTTCATCAGTCTTTGTTCAACCATTCAAACAATACTTGTTAAAAAATACTTGTCTCCAAAAAAATTTTAAATATGTATGGATTCATGCCATTTTGTATACAGTTTATAATAAGAATCCTAGTATTGTCTTGTTTCCCCCCGGCTAATTTGTATTTGTTTTGGCACATCCTATAACATAGTGTCCAAATTAGCTCTTAGGAGAACTCTTTTAGTCTTAGTTTAGAAGAAGAGTGATGGCTTGTCTGTGAAGAATCAGTGCCCTCTAGGGCTGAAAGAGGTGTCCAAAACACTAAATATAGGCTTGGGATAATAGTAACCAGGGACAGGAAAAATGAAAGTACTAAGGCACCCAAATCCTTGCCCCGGGACAGCCTGGGCTCCACAGGGCTGCCCTGGCTTGGGGGATGGTGAGGAGGAGAGGTGGCAATCTGCTCTAGTGGAGGCTGTCCTACTAGATGGTCTTTAAGGTCCCTTGCACCCCGTCCTATGAGACAGCAATCTGCGCTAGTGGAGGGTGTCCTACTAGATGGTCTTTAAGGACCCTTCCTCCCCGTCCTATGACTCTATCTGTTCTTATGACCGGTGTTAACAGCCCAGAGTTGATGCTGAGTGTCTTTCAGGATATTTTCATATCCTACTTCTGTTTATCATACTTTGAGGAAAATTTGAGGAAAAGACGCCTTATATAGAAAATACCTATTCTGTGTCTGGCATGACAGCAGAAACTCGAGTTTCCACTTAGTCCCTTCGCTGAATAAGTTGTCTTTGATCTCCCTCTGGTGGTGTAAAGGTTTGGAAAGTAGAACGAGGTGTCGGAAGCACTCACGGAGCCTCAAATTACACAGTTTTAGCAATGAATTGATCATTCGTGATTTTTCTTCTCAATTCCTAAAAATGGCTATGGAAGAAGATGGGAAAAACGGTAAATATATAAAACTTATGCAGCATTTTTTTATTTTATTTTTTTTTATTTTATTTTTTTTTATTTTGTAATGCAGGAGATGTAGCTGTTGGGTATCTCTCACTCAAGACACAAATGCACAGTTACCTTTGGTTGCACGCATGCTTTACATTGCTGAAGTAGCACAATTATAAAACTTTCTCTGCTCTCCACAGAGGAGCTACTTTGAAAAAGAACAAGGCCAGACAAGTCAAGGAGGCTGAGAACCACCATAGCTGGAATGAACCGGCCTGCGAGATCCTCACTTGTGCTAGTTGGTGAGCAATTAACCCTCAGACAGGTTTAATTAAGGAATCATTTCCTTGGCATGACTAGGCTGCTCATGAAAGCAGCTGCTTACCAGAAGGAGCAAAAGAATCACAATCTGCTTCTTTTTCCATGAAAACTTGTCCACATTGCACATGTGAACACAGGGAGGGTTTGCCAGCTGCTCTATGTTAGACAACGACGTCAATATTAGACCATATGCTGGTCTGTTCGGTTCAAGTCTGTAAACTTCCACCTCTTATGCTGAGACACTGGGTGAATATCAGATCCTTTTTGCTCCTTGATTAACTAGCAATTAATTTAAGCACATTTTATTTCAAAGAAATTGGATGCTATTCTGCTGAATTATTTATAGAGCTGAAGTTTCTGGGGCCTCATAGGAATGGTCTCTGGAAAAGACAATTTCTTGTGTTTCCAGGCCCTGAAAATCCAGAATTTCTGAACTTCTTCAGGAAAACTCCATCTGCTCAAATATACAGACAAAATCCTGTCTATTCTTCATTTAAGAGGAAGTCTTTATGGCAAAAATATTTCTAAAAATATTTGACCTAAAAATAAGGTATTACTTTGTTTTAGAAACGGGTATACAAAGTTTAACTAGGCACAAGAAAACAGCAAGGTTTTGCTCTCAAAAGTTTTATTAGATAAAAAATATTATTTGGTTGATGAAAAGGAGAAGAAACCGGAAACAGAAGAGAAATAAAAGAAATTGCTTCTTAGAGTCTTCCAAGAAAGAGAAAAATATTGTAAATGGGTTAAGTTTAGCTTACAGAGTCAATCCAACAAAACATTATTGCCTGAAATAAAATGATTCTTTCTGAAGATGGACTTCTCCTTGACAGATGTGCCCAAGAGACACCTGCAGGGAATTGTCCAGATGTGCTACAGAGATCAGAGAAGTGCCTGGGTCACAGTCATGCACATGAAGAGTGCCCTCATACCTTCTTGTGCACCCCTAATCTGCTCACTGGTGGGGTGGAGCTAGGAGCAGAAAAAGCCTTGACTCTGTGTAAGTGCTGCTCAGCAACAGCTAAAACATCCCTGTGTGATCAATACTGTTTCCCCACCAATCCAAAACGCAGCCATATGCCAGCTACTATGAGGAAAATTAACTCTATGCCAGCCAAAACCAGCACAGCGTGTGCTGCAGGGAAGAACAGGGAAAACCCAATAAGATAAGAAATCTTAAGTGTCTGCAAATATTTTTTCAGTTTCTGTTAGAGGACTAAAAGAGGAGAGAAGAGGAAAAAAAATCTCCTCATGCAGTGTTGGATATGTGAATTCTAGTGAAATTTTCATTGACTCTCTCCCCCCTCCACCACATAAACCCCTAATATTTGGTTTGGGTTTTTATACTTCCTTTGTCCTCCTTAAGGGAAATATTAATGTATCTCACCAGCAAGCAGAGTGCAAGTGTGTGAGAGATTATTAAAAGTAACAGAACCACTGCAAATTTTATTTACCATTTGTAGGGAAGAAGTCAATATATCCCCCACATTTCAGCAAGTCCTTTTCAAACTCTCAAAGGCTATCTTGTTCTGAAAATACCTTCTGCTTCTGTTTTCTAGTACCAAAAAAAGTAAAATCTGTATGTGCAAGAAGGAGATTGCCAATAAACAAACGACAAATAAAAAAATCAACCATCACTTTTGATGCAAACAACAGATACAGATTTTGGAAACTACAGCTGCCAACCACTGTTAAGATGTTTTCCACAGCTAGTGGCTCCAAACCCACATCTGCGTATTTTATTCATAGAATCATAGGGTATAGGTTGGAAGGGACCTTAAAGATCATCTCGTTTCAACCCCCCTGCCACCCCTCCCACTAGACCGGGTTGCTCTTAGTTCTATCCAATCACAGCCTGAGTGATGGAGCATCCACAGCTTGTCTGGGCAGCCCATTCCAGCGTCTCATCACCCTCACAGTGAAGAACTTCACAATTTTTAATCTAAATCTCCCCTCTTCCAATTTGGACCCATTGCCCCTTGTCCTATCACTACAAGCCGTTGTAGGAAGTCCCTTCCCTGCTGTCACTAGTGTGGGCTTGCTCTTTCTTTCTCAAAGCCAAATGGAGGTCTTTCTTGCCTGTTATCACAGATTTTGACGACCTTACCACTGTCCCCTGTAAAACAAAATTATCTCAATACCAGGTTTACTCCATATCATTTGTACCTGTGCCTTTTTTCAGAGTGTTAAATTTGCAAGACTTTAGATAAGCAGGTCCTGTGGGTATGAAAGAGGCTGAGGAATCATTAAGCAAGACACTCGATAACACACCTTTACTGGGCTTCACAAACCACCAGTAATAGATACTGTTAGTCATGTGGTTTGACTTCAGAAAGTGATACCTTTAAAAAGGGAAAAGGGACCTACTGCAGCTCTGTGAGCTGCAGACCTAGGACAGAAGTACATTAGAGAGAAGGAATTAAAAAATAAAACCCAAAGCCCAAACCGTGGCAAGGGATGGAGAGCAGTGCTGGGGAAATGAGTACTGGGAAGCTGAGAAAGATCTACCTGTCCTCAGTTTGTGTCTTGGGTAGTAAGATGATCTGAAGCCCTGTGGGCCATCACAGCATGGATGGAAAGAAAGCACTTTCTGGACTTGATGTTCCCAGGAAGAGTAGGTGACTGTGAGAGGGACACAGGAGGGGATAGAGTGTTGGCTTTAGGAGGTGCTTCTGCAATCCATCAGTTTGCGAAAGCTCCTCCAGAAATTGTCATCCAGAAAGGCATACAGGAAAGGGTTGAAACAGCTGTTTGCATAACTCAAGCTAGTAATGAAGTAGGAAATCCCAACGATGAGTGGAGTCTGTAGGATATCTGTGGTGGGGGCCACCAATGTGCTCAGGTGATAGGGCGTCCAGCAAAAAACAGGATGTCACCCACCATCAGCATCACCTTTTTCTTGGCCTTGTCCAGGGCTTTTGCATTGCAGTGGAGGTGCACACTTCTCAGTCTGCACAGCATGGTTGTGTAGAGGATGCAGATGGTGGACACTGGGATGGCAAAGCCTAAAACAAGAGTGTAGATCCAACTGACTTTCCACCAGCCACTCTCGGGGTGGGAGTACACAAAGACACATTGGGAGCGCCCCTGCTCCTTGTGTATCTTGGCAAAGATGGTGAAGGGCAGGATGATGACTGTGACCAAGGACCAGACACAGAGGCTCACAATCTTGGCCGCTCGGTATTGGCGGTAGGACATCTTCCTGGACTGGGTGGTGGCCACCACAACGAGGTAGCGGTCAATGCTCATGACGGTGAGGAAGTAGATGCTGGAGAAGGGGTTATACTGGTCTATGGAGAATGAACTCTCCATAGGGCCACTGCAGGAGCAGGTAGTCAGCAATGTTGATGGGCAGCACCAGAGTAAAGAGTTCATCAGCAATGGCCAGGTTGAGGATGAAGATGTTGGTGACCGTTTTCATCTTGGGAGCTTTGAGGATTACATAGATGACGGCAGTGTTGCCTGTCAGCCCCACAGCACTGAGTAGATGACAGGCACTGTGACATAGAAGCTGGGGTTTGCTGGGGGCATGGGCATATTCAGACCCCAAACCCCTCTACCTGTGCAGTCTGCAGAATTGGTTTCAGGGAGAGAGGAGATCTCCATGGCCCCAGGAGATGGGGAGATCAGGCCCACCGGTGATGGGGACAGCTTGGAAGTGGTGGAAAAAAGGCAATACCCCTGCTTTTCTCAAGGATGTCTCCTCTGGTGCATCCAGTCCTGAGGTCTCACATATGCTGCCCACCACCACCCTGTAAGGAGCAAGAGGAGATCCTCAAGGGCTCAGCCAGTGGCAAAAGGTCCCATCATCCCCTCCAAACCCCCACCCGCTGCCCCTTCCCTCCTCCTGCATTGATGGGAGCTGTGTGAGGACAGCATCAAGCTTCAGGCCACCCAAAGTGACCACCCCAAAGTGACAGCACTCACCTGGAAATCACCATCCCCCACCCCCGGGTCGCACCACAGGACTCCTACCCTCGGGGGAAGCTAGTCTTTGGGGTGCACCCCAAAAAGCCAAACGCCCCCCACCTTCTCGACGGGGCTGAGGGCTCTGGGAGGGGAGGAAGGCTGCACTGACCTCTGCCAGCCGCGGTGGGACTCCAGGAGAGGTGGAGAAGCCGGCCGGGGGTGATGCGGGTCCCGGGTCCCTGCCGGCGGG